>NC_056746.1:678470680-678565680 GCF_019279795.1 Protopterus annectens
TATGTTCTGATACATGCTACAGTATAATATTTATTTACAAGTACTGGGTGGGGTTGCTAACCTGCATGGTGGCACATCCGCACCAGCCTACGGGCATGCATCTCGCGATTCATAGAGCGGACACCTGCAGCTGTAATACGAAAGAAGTAATATTGGACTACACATCTCCATGGTATCAGCTAGTTGAAATCCTTACATACATAAGTAAAATGTTACTTACTCAGTAGTGGGGCGTTGGGCATATCCCAGGCCTCTTGGATCCATTCAGTCAACTGGTCTTGCTTGCGTCGCTTCAGGTCCGCATGGTGGTGACGGACCTGCTCACCAGTGCGTGGAATGCCAGTAGCACTGGTCAGATCACGAGCCAACTGGTCCCATGCCTCTGCCCTATATGCTCCCCATGAGACCTGGCCCTGCATGAGTTGGGCCTCGTGATGATGGACAAGGAGCCAGACCATGTATCTGGACTCCTCAACGCCCCAACGCTGTGCTCGAAAGCAATGTCCCTCACCTACTCCACTCATTCTGACTGCAGCTCTGTTCTACAATCGTTTCTGCTGTGTATTCCCGCCTATGGGGCTTATATATGCCGCTTTTCCCACACATTTCTCTGATTGGCCATTTTGGAATTGTATCTACTTCACTGAAAATGCTTTCTCATGCTCCATTCTGGATTTTATCCCATATATATGCTATTTCTGCATTTCATGGTATTGCTGTCATGGCTTAGTGGTGTAGTACCTTGACTCTGGTGCATGGTATCCTGGGTTCGACTCTGGCAACTGACTTTTGATTTTCATGACAGAAATGAGTTGAGGACCTGTCAATCAAACATGCCAAAAGCACTTTTAAGCACTTAAAACCAGGTCTGCGCCCGTTTGCGCGGAGCTAACGCATGCGCACTGGCAGTTAGCTTGTGGGAGCGCCGCGCAAACGGTGTGCGCTGGGATAAACCTTAATTGGCTAGTGGCACACATGTTCAGCTGAGCACAGCTAGTTGCAAACAGTTTCAGCCTGTTAAACCGGTGCCTAGCAACGGGCACGCAGTTTGCAGCTTTTTAAACACTACTCAGCTACGGGCACTCCGTCTCACAGCAGCTTAGCTATCAGTACATTTCTGACTATTTTTATTATTGTGTTACTTCAGAATATATGCTCCATTTCATTCCATTTTACAAAAGGGAATACATTTACATTTGTACAATACTGTCAGGGGGCTTTTTAGTGCTTATTTACAAAATAAAAAAAAAGGTTGTTGTGGGGGCTCGAACCCTGCCTGCCTACTCTTAGGCCGGCAACTCTACCGCTAGGCTATTACATCTTGGCTTACTTTGCATATTTAGTTCTTATATCCTTTTCCACTGACTGCTAACTGTGATTGCGCTAGTAGCACACCTGCGCACGAAGCTATTACAGTAGCAAACATTTACGGGTTTAAAAAAGGTTTTAATTTAATTTTATAACATCTCTTCACTTTATACACTGATGGTCTATCGGGGCATGTGTTGTGTAGTGTGTTTATTCACATTTCCATGGCCTCTCTCGTGGCTGTTTACTTTCAGCCATTCTAGTCTTCCGGGCGTGTCCGCTTGCAGGGCTTAGCCTACAGACACGCTTCTACTCTCTTACACGGACCGTGTAAGAGTTACTAGTGTGATTCAGCATGCCTCATGCACCTCATGCATATGCATGACATGCTGACATCACACAGTTTAACTGCAGCCTCCGTGTAAGAGTTATAACTCTTACACGGAGGCTTCCTGAATCTGGCCCAAAGTCTTACCACAAAACACAAAGCAGTTATTGAAAGGAAGGAGAGACATCTAATGCCATCATGGAAGTATCAAATGGAGAAAACTATAAAGCAATTAAGGCAAGAAGTGTCACTGTTAGAAAAGTATAGAAGAGTGAAAAGATCAACAAAAATACTCAGAAAGAAGGGCGTGATAAAAACAATGCGCAGTATTAGAATGGATCAGGATTTATCTTGCACTTTTGCATACAATAAACTAAAAATATCAGCACACACAGAAAAACTGAAGATGAATATAAAGGAAAGGTACAGATAAATAAATTATTGATGATCCAAAAATGTTTAATAGAGAATTGGGAAACAAGGCAAACAGAAGTGAAATACCACTAAAAAAAGAAGAAATAGATGTATTTTGGAGAAATATCTGTGTAGCATAACAAAGATGCTAAATTGATAGAAGAAGTAAAAGAAAAAATAAGAAGTTCAAATGTACAGGATATGTAATGGGATGAAGTAAAGGCCAGTTAAGAAAAGTTAAGAAAATCTCCTAACTGGAAAACTCTGTGCCCAGATGCAGTACCTAATGTCTTTATAAAATAATTAACAACTTTATATGAAGACTTAGCCATGAGTGAGAAATATTTATATACACACCGCAAACAGACACCAGCCTGGTTAACAACTGGAAAAAGAATATTCCTACTTTAGGGCAAACCTGCAAGCTATCCTATAAACTATACACTAGTAGTTTGCCTTCCAACGACATAAAAAATATGCACTGGAATTGATACCGACAGAGTTTATAGTCATTTAGAAGAAAAGTCAATCACGGCAATAGAACAAAAGGGTAACAAAAAAGTCATATGGAGCAAAGGATCATTTGTTGTTAAAGTTGTAATGGAGAACTGTAAATAGGGGAAGAATCTAAGTATGGCATGGCTAGACTATAAAAAAGCATTTGACAGTATCTCACATTCATGGATAAAAGAGTGCTTAAAAATGTATAAGATACACGGTCCACTGATTATAGTGACCATGAAACAGTTTCAAACTACTTTGCAGTTGGGCCATGATAAAGAGCAAATTATTATTCCAGGGATATAAATTCAAAGAGGGATACTCCAGGGTGACTCTTTGTTACTGCTGTTGTTTTCTCTTGCCCTTAACTCATTAAGCTGTCTACTTAACAGATTAGGTCATGGCTACAGTTTGGCTCCCAGAAAGCAACAAAGTATAAAGACTTCTCATCTTCTTTTTGTAGCTGATTTAAGACTGTATAGTTCATCAGATGAGGAACTGAAAGCACAACTGCAAGTGGTTAAAGTTTTTTTAATGATAAAAGAATGCCATTTGATCTTGATAAATGTGCAAAAGCAACCTTTAATTCATTAACCCCAAGTACCTTCTCATGGTGCCTCTGTACTTAACACCGAGTGTGCCATGAGAAGATACTAATTGCAAGCTGTTACCCCAGAGTGCCTTCCACAAGCGTGAGAAACTGTAGTGCCAGAAAAAATAAACTGATGCAACTTTTTTTTTCTGAATGACATTGTCGAAGATAGCTTTGCAGGTTAAGGTAGCTCAGCAGGGGCAGCAAAGCTGTCTTATATTTAGTAGAAATCATTCATTCTTTCATTTATAAACATTGAATGAAAGAATGAATGAAATGTGCTCATTTGCGGTATTGATCAGCATTTGAAGTATGGAGCTTCTCTAGCCTCAGTGAGCCAGCCACAGCAGTCGGCAAACAGGTAGAGCATGAAACTGTATCTAGCATTATTGAACTGTTACTTCTTAACACTACACTGATGCAGTTAACTTTCTCAGCATCCATTATACCTACAGCAAGGGATATGCCTGGTTAGTTATGTACTAAAGGGGGCATTGTACTCAATAGTTCTAAAGAATGCCAAATACAGTGGAACAATGGCTTCCTTGGACCTAGATACCTTACCTTTGTTTGTAAGTTGCAAAACATAGAATGATTTTCTCACTAGTATAGACATGTGATGGTCAAAAGCTAGATTAATGTCTTTGTGTGCCCCCAATTCTCTGACTACTGAGTCAACTCTTAGGTGTGTAGTGTCAATATGATAGTTACAAGGGTTGGATGACTTCCTGGGAGATACTGTTATGTATTTCTTGGCATTAACTGTTAGTCCATGGCTGAGATGCCAGTTATTTGTCTGTGTTAGCCCTTTCTGAATGACATTTGTGGCAGTGAGGGATTTCAGGTTGTGGTCATAGCCCAAGAATGCCTTGTGGTTGTCCATGGCCTGGGAGGACAAATGTACCTCAGATTTGGCTTTAGTAGATTTTATTTTTCCTCTGAGCTATTTGTTTAGTTTGAGATGGCTTTCATCTTGATGGGTGCTGCACCTCCTAATTTTTGACAAGATTTTCTTCTTTGTGTTACACAGCCTTGTGATTCCACCAGGGTGGCTTGTTTTTTTTTTTTTTTTTTTTTTTTTTTGAGTTAGTTATGTACTTACTGGGCAATGTGTTTAATTATAATCAGAGGGATGGCTCGGTGAGATAAATGTTAGTATTACTTTTGCACTAATTCTTACATGGATCAACCAGTTAGCTTAGATATTTTTGAGTTGTTATTTATATGCCTCCTTGTAACCAGTGGGATGAGTCAGGGAGATTAATGCTACTACTTGTAGACTAATTCTGGCTTGGAGCAATCATATATTTTGGGCAGTATTTTTGACTTATCTAGAATTTAGGTGAGAGGAATGACTCAGTAATATAAATGTTATACTACTTCTATACTGACAGATGGAATGATTCAGTCTTACCTTACACCTGCACCAGGAGTGTAATGAATGTTTCCTCAACAGGGTGCAACATTTATCACCTTTGTCTGAGCATGCAGAACCTTGCAGTAATAAAATGCAACTCATTATCACATTACTAATTTACAATATGTGCAGTTACAGTATAACACTGAGTCATTATCACTTGTCAGGAGAAACCTTCATCAGCTGCCACTGTTATTCACATTGCTAAAAGTCATTATCACAGGAGGCTTCATAAGAGAGCTACTGCTGTGTGGACTTCCCACTAAAGACTTTGAATGTATGTAGCCTGCAACTAATTACCTGTGGACTAATCTATTAATACCCATATGTGCTAGCTGCCCTTCCATGTGTGTGTGTTTTTTAGCAGCCTACCACAGACCGCTTGCCAAACTTCCCCCTCTGGTATCCCTTAGCCCCAGAATAAATTTCTATATAAGAGGAACTGCTTAGCACTACTTTACACTATCTCTTTTTGCCACTAGGTGGCAGAATTTTACCATGTAAAGCTAGTCTTAACACTTATTTTCAGACTTTTCCCCTTTATACCATAAGCTGGTAGATTTCTTTAAGTCCTATTCCCCATTCTACAGCTACTAAATACCCACCCCTCTCCTTGTGAAACTACCCACATTTACAATTACCAAACAATACTTTCCTCTAATTTAAAGTAAAACATACTTACTTGCTTTAGTTAATATCTTTGCAGTTACTGATACTTTTCTGCTGTAGTCGGTTCTCCTGCTCTTGCCCGCTCCATTCGCTCACTGGGCTCACTGCACTACTCTACCCTGCCCCTAAATCTCTCCCTCCCCCAGTGCTCCTAAACTTATAGTTCAAATAGTCACACCCCTCCTATCACCATCCCTCAGGTATTACATCCACTCCCAATTCCATATCACACCCTCCTGCTTACTACCTTCCCCTCTCCTAATCCCAGACAAATCATGCAAGGCATACTACTACTACTACTACTAACTCTCATTACTCTAGCCTACACCACATCCATACACACTAACATAGCATTAAGCACTACCTTGCACATAACACATACCTACACACACACACACACACACACACACACACACACACACACACACACACACACACACACACACACACACACACACACACATACACATAAAAACATTATAATCTGCTCCACACTATTTAATAACTCATTATTTTATATACACAAAACACACACCCCATTACCTCTCAATAGATAAACAGCATCTAGAGTACATATAGACCTAGCTCACGCCATCAAACTCAAAGTATTCCTCAAAAGTATGGCTACTAATCTAAGCAGATATACACCCCAACCCAGGTCCATGCAACAAAATTCTCTCAAACAAACAGGTATCAGACCTACGTATTATTAACCTAAACTCAAGAAGTATATTCAACAAACTACATGACTTAAATGCATTCATAGCCCACTACTCCCCAGATATACCAACCATTACTGAAACCTGGCTAAAACCCACCACCCAAAATGAAGAAATTCTCCCCCCAGGTTATAAAATCCTATGGCAAGACAGAGATACCAAAAAGGGAGGCAGAGTTGCAATTTTATTTAAAAACACACTTAACCTCCAGCCTCTGAAAACCTCACTTCCCAAATTTCAAAATGGCGAAACATTAGGCTCCGTTATTTCCCTCAAAAACAAAAAAAGAATCAACATCCTCTGCAGTTATGTTCCTCCAGGAAAAAAACTCACCTATAATAGAGGAAATGTTACAATGGGCTACAATCAACCTGCCCTAAGAAACCGTCCTGCTAGACAACCTAAACTTAGACTGGCTTGCCTGCAACTCCAACAATTCCTCATATCATATCAACTTATTTGGATTCTCACAATTAATCCAAGAACCCACCAGAGTTGACAAAAAAATCCAAAAAACACTCCATTCTCGATTGGACTTTAGTTAATCTCCCCAAAGAAAATTATCATGTGGGCTGCCTACCTGATGTACTGAGTGACCACTGCCCCACATTCCTCCTTTGTATACAGGTAAACATACCCAAACCTATACTGTATAAGGAAACTAGAGATAAGCACAAGCTAAATCCACAAATTCTTAACAGCATGCTACATCAAAGTAACTGGCACCCACTGCAAACTCTAGCATTAGACCAGGCAGTTGAATATTTCAATAATACTTTTATGAATGCTCTAAATATACTAGCTTCCATCAGGAAATGTAGAAATAAGGTTAACTATGCCCCTTGGATAAATAGGACAAAAACATCCTTACTAAAAGCCAGAGACAATGCCTGTAAGAGTTGGAGAAAGAACAACACCAGCCAAGATAAACAAAAATATCAACAACTTCGGAATCAGGCCAAAAAAACAAACAAAAATGGATAAACAATTACTTCCTAGGAATCCAAAACAAACATTCCAAAACCCCCAAAAAGTTCTGGCAGGCTATCAATTCACTTCTAAAACACAGCAAAACTACCACTCCAGCTCCCAACACCGATAATGATAAGGACAGCTTAGCTTCTTAATATAACCATCACTTCACATAATCTATTCTCTCATTATCTACCCAGTTATCCAACAATAATTCTATATTCGCCCCAACTATGTATCACAATAGTATACCCACTTTACACTTTCACCCGTACCAACCTCCACAGTTAAAAAACTACTCTCAAAACTAAAACCCACCACTCTCACAACAGATGGTCTACCCACTACTTTCCTAAAATTAGCTGCAGAGTTCCTTGCCTACCCTGTCTCAATTCTTATAAACTGCTCCATACAAGAAGCTTACATCCCCCAACTATGAAAGTGTCATACATCATTCCCCTACACAAAGGCAGCAACTCCTATGAACTATCAAACTACTGCCCCATTGCTATCCCCATTTCCAAGCTCCTGGAGAAATGCATTCACACCCAGGTGATGCACTTCTTAACCTCACATAATCTCCTCTCCCTCACACAGCATGGCTTTCGCCCAAACCATAGCACAGCTACTGCTCTTCTCTCCTTTACCAACCAGGTTAATCAACTTGGAAACAACAACAACTTCATATCAGCCATATTCTTAGATCTATCTAAAGCATTTGACATGGCCTCACATAACCTACTTATAGACACTCTATCCGCCATGTCATTTTCCCCCTTTGCTACTTCCTAGTTTAAAAACTATCTCTCTGATAGAAAACAGTCAGAAAAATGGCAAGGTGTACTATCACCTCTACTACCAACTACCATAGGCGTTCCACAAGGATCAATACTGGGTCCTCCACTATTTACCATTTCCATCAACAAACTACATATCTCCACCCTGCATGCATCACTTATACAATACACAGATGACTCAACTCTAATCTGCTCAGCCCCATCCATAACCACTCTTCAAAAGTTTACCCAAAAATCCTTCTGCTCCGTGGAAAAATGGATTACTGATATCCAACTTATTCTAAACCCCAACAAGACCAAATTACTTCTTTTTACCCCCAACAAATCCAAAATCACACCTCCTTCCTTCACCATCACCTTCAAAAATGGCACCACAATCTCTCCCTCCCCCATACTAAGCTCCTCAGTGTTGAAATAGATAAGGATCTTCACTTTGATGTCCATATCTCTCAAACCATTAAAAAGGTACATAAAAAAATTAGGAACTTTATACAAACACAAAGAATTCCTATCAGACTAAGCATGAATCACCCTAGCTCAACCCCACCTCTTGTCTAACCTACTATATGCATCACCAATCCAAATTCACATCAGGAAAACAGACTTATACAAACTTGAATCATGTTATAATAAAATTGCAAAATTCACCAATAACTCCACTTTTAGAAGTCATCACTATCTTGCCTTAAAGGAGCTAAAATGGTTAGAACTCCCTCAGCTTATTAGGTACCACCAACGAATGCTCACTTTCAACATACTAAAGAATCCCCACAAAACTCCAACCCTAAAACAACTACTAAACCAATACTCAGCAGACCGTCCTCTACGCTCATCCAACAAGACCCTTTTCTGTATATCCAAAGCCAACAACACTGCAGGGAAAGCTCTTTTCTCTCATACCATCGCTAAGGAATGGAATAACCTCCCTCAAAATATCTTTTCAGCAACATCAATCTCACTGTTCAAAAAGTCACTTAAATCACACCTCTTGCAGTCCTGGCTCTGTCCTTGCATTACATAAATGCTTTCCTGCTCTCCTCCAATTCTTGCTACCCTCCTCTCTTTCACTGCTTACTATATCTAATACACAGCACTCAGAAACTCCCAAATAGAGCCTACTATTTGCTATTGTTATGTCTTGTGAGATGTCTCTTTGATTGCATCAGTCAATGTATGTTTTTAATCCCAAATACTGACATCCAGGGTCCACTATGTGTAAAGTAAGCCTGCCTGGAACAAACAATTGTACGATATATCTTTTGATTGTATATATACTGCTGTATAACATTGTTTGATGTGGATCTTTTCTCCCCGGGCCTCCGCTGTAAATGGACCTAGTTCCAGTCGGACTTTCCCGGTAAACAAATGTAAAATAATAAATAAATAAAACATTGATGAATACATGTGCCAGGTTTTGGTTTCTGTATATGTGGAGTCATGCAGAAGCTTCCCCTCCCCCCAAGTTCTTTTTCCTTTTTCCCAATTATTTCTGTTGTAAGATGCCAATGAAGGTATCCATTGTGGTTATATGGTCCATATACTCAGGTTATGAAAATTATAATAATTTTCATATTTTGTTGAGTAAGTCTGCTAGGGAACTTGTCAACATGCTGAGTAAAAACCTCATTTTAAAATGGCAAAATAACTATCTATATGCTGTACACAGACTTAGGTTATGAAATTCATTATATATTTTTTCATATTTTGATAAATAATTGTGGTAGGGAACATTCCAACATGCTAAGTAAAACCTCATTTTGAAGACAGTATTAGTACATACAAAATGATAAAATAACTGTTTTGAAATGCTGCACACATGTATAGATAGTTTGTTTATGACTTAGGTTATAAAAATTATGACCTTCATATTTTGGTAAATAACTTTGCTAGGGAGCATGCCATTGTGCTAAGTAATACTCATTTTGAAGACAGTATTGGTACTTATTACATAGAGGGTGGCCATGTTGGTGCAGTAGTTAGCATTGTTGCCTCACAAAAGGTTCTCTGGTTCGGTCCCCAGCTGGGGTGCCTTCTATGCAGAGTCTGCATATTCTCCCTGTGGTCACGTGGGTTTCCTCTGGGTGTTCCTGTTTCATCCCAAAGACATGCTGTAGGTGGATTGGACACTCTAAATTGGCCCTGGGCATGAGTGTGTGCCTTCCATGGAAGGTTGGGTGCTGGGCTGGCAACTGACACAGTAAAACTCCACGGCCAATTATGAGCAGACAGGTGATCCACTGTGATGGCCCCCAACCAAGAAATGTTGGAAGAAGAAGATTGGCACTTATAACATGATAAAAGAACTGTGTCTGTATGCTGTACAGATATCATAGTTTGTTTAGTCTTGTAAGATTATGAAAATTATATATTTGCTATATTTCTCATTATTATGCCCATATCTTTGCAAGGGAGTATGGTGACACACATGATGCATAGATCTGAAATTGACATTGAGCCACACAACTTGTACAATGATATGTAGTCTATGTCTGTTACAGGTGAAGAGATATTATACTTTGTTTATTTATCAATTTTGAGAAATATAATCATATTTCTGTAAATATCTCAGTAAAGGAACATCACACAGTAATGGTGAAGGTATCATTTTAAAGCTGTAAAGACATTATTCATAGTTCCAACATGGTAAAAGATCTGTGCCAGTATGCAGTACACATGTACAGATATCAAAGTTTTTTCGGACTTAGGTTATGGAAATTATGATTGTTTTTCATATTTTGGTAAATAACTTTGCAAGGGAGCATCTGAATGTGCTAAGTAATACCTCATTTTGAAGACAGCATTCATAGTTCCAACATGGTAAAATAACTGTGCCTGTATGTTGTACACAAGTACAGATATCAAGTTTGTTTCAGACTTATGGTTATGGAAATTATGATTTTTCTCATATTTTGGTAAATAACTTTGCAAGGGAGCATCTGAATGTGCTAAGTAATACCTCATTTTGAAGACAGTATTCATAGTTCCAACATGGTAAAAGTGATGTGCCTGTATGTTGTACATCTGTACAGATATCAAAGTTTGTTTCAGACTTAGGTTATGAAAATTATGATTTATTTTTTATATTTTGGTAAATAACTTTACAAGGGAGCATGTCACTGTGCCAAGTAATACCTTATTTTGAAGACAGTGTTACTCCTTACAACATGGTAAAAGAACTGTGTCTGTGCAGTGCACACATGTACAGATATCACAGTTTGTTTAGTCTTGTAGGATTATGAAAATTATACATTTCCAATACTTCTCATTATTATGCCCATGTCTTTGCAAGGGAGCATGGTGATGACACAAATGAATCATTTTGAAGCTGACATTGAGACACACAATTTGTACACTATATAGCCCCTGTCTGTTACAGGTGATGAGATATTATGCTTTGTTTATTTATCAGTTATGAGAAATATTATATTCATCATATTTCTGTGAATATCTCTGTAAAGGAGCATCACACAGTATTGGTTAAGGTATCATTTTAATGCTGACATTCATACAAACAAACAAAATAATACAAATTGTATGGGTCTACATGGTACACTGACCTAGATATTGGGCTTTGCTTTTCCAAAAAGGTAAAAAATATGCTGAATATCAGCATTCCTTGCCAAATATTTACTAATGACTTTGATATGCACTATCAACATTTACACTCTTGGAAAGGTCAGTGTCTGCTGGACAACTTTCCCATCCACATTTTTAGCCTAACTCTTATAGTTAAAGAGTTATGAACATTTGTTTCTGTATGGTATTATGAATGGATTTTCTGAAAATGAGCTCAGGCTGCACTGTTGTTCCTATGGTGAAATTAAGCAGGCAGCTTTTTCTTAGCTGCTCCGGAGTGAATGAGTTAAAGCAGGAAATCTGCAGGACTAAGAAAACATCAGTTTAGGACAGAAATGTGATAAAAAAGAACTTGAGCAAGAGATGGTGGATAAATGTTTGGGGTTTGATGAAGGATCAACAATAAACATGAACAAATGTGAATAAAACTTAGTAAGGAATTTTTTTAGAAGACTAAAAATTAATATTGAAAACAGCATTTATAACTAGGAGCAAAGTCTAGGTTGTAAACCAATTTGCTCTTCTTTTCCTAACTTACAGTTTTGGAGTGATTTACTGACCCCAAAAGGTGTTGGATTGATTGGACAGGCAAACAAGAAGGATGCTTCATGCTCATCAAATGATTTATAAGAATCAGTGTATACCAAGTCTACATATTCCCCATTCTGATGGAGGTGTGGTCCTCCTTGAAATAGATTACATATATAGATCTGCAATCATGGGACTGTATACATATCTCCTGACCTCACAAGACCAAATGTAGTGAAAGTTTTGAACCATGAGGAGAATAAGTCTAAGGTGACTTCCCTGCTTAGGTTAGCAGAAGCATATTGGTGTCAAGCAGGAATGGAAATCAACCCAGAAGTAGATAAAATTCAACTCAATGCACCAAAAAAACAATCGAAAGAATATAAGGTGAAGGATCAGATGAGAAGACAAAAAATGTGAAAAATGAATACATGCAGTTGCGAGTATAGAAAACTCTTGGAACAACCTCATGTTGGTCAGGATCAAACACAGGAATGGTTAAGGAGAGGTAATTTTAAACCAAAAGATGAAAAGTTAATATTGGCGACCCAAGATTGTGGACTATGTACACTTTGGTTTACAAAGTCCTTGAACATATGGGAGAAACAGACAAATGTAGGTTCTGTAAAACAGAATTGGAAACAGGACACATTTTGCTGCTGGCTATGATACATACTATTGGTGGGAGGACTGTATACTGAAATGCATAATACTGTAGCAAGGTTGTTGCATTGGGAATTGTGCAAATATTATAATATTGAAGTAGCTGAAAAATACTGGAATCCTGAGCCACAAAACATTATAGAAAATTATGAAGTTTATATCACATGGGATCACCCATTACCAACAGTTCAAAACAGATTTGAGAAAGCCAGATATAGCGTCCATGCAAAGAAAAGAAAAGTAGCATTGATCATTGAAATTGCTACACCCAGCTACTACAGTGTCTTACAAACAGAGAGACACAAAGTTATAAAATACCAGGGTTTGCAGGCAGAAATGAGGGCAATGAGGAAGAAGGATACCCAGGCAGTTGTAATAGTGATAGGAACAATGGATCTTATATAAAAAGAGATTGTAATTGTATTTACATATGTTACATATACATGTAACTCCATATGAATTGCAGAAGGAGTCATTACTGGACACATTGTGGGTGCTGTGAAGAGCACTTCTGACTAACATCAAGGATTGAAACAATACAAATTTCTTGAACTTTAATAATACATTTATGTAGGAATGGGGCCCTTCCCATAATGGTATTAGAAATGTGAAGGACTTGTAGAAATTAAAAAGGAGAAAGGCTATATAGCATGTTGTTTGTGTACCTGAAAGTTATATACCAGTATACACACTCTAATTCATGTCAGTCACATAACGTTACTGTGTATGTCACCCATAAAACAAACGCCATACCACTGTAAATGATAAAGGTGGCATTACAGTTTTTCTTATGATTAAAATAGCTTTGCAAGTCGTGTTATCACAGTCAAATTTATTAAATGAACGTGGTATTGGAAGCTCAGTAAAAGTGCGTTGAACTTTCAAATAGCTGAGGGGACAACAGGTTTTCCAAAGCCAAATTGGAGGTACACTTTCTATAAATATATATATATATATATATATATATATATATATATATATATATATATATCAAACCTATAGGCATACAGATTCATCTCTAACTTTACCCCTTTATCCCCCTCAACCTCCCTCAGGAAATACCATCAATTATAACTCCCCCTGCTATCACTAGGGAAAAGGTCCTTGATGCTCACTGTAAGGCAAAGAACAGTGCATTGATGGGTCTAGACAATATCCCAGGATTCCTTCTAAATAGCATGAAACAGGACCTTCCAGTATCCTTAGGTAAGTCATCCGCCTCAGGTAATTATGATATCAACAACACACTCCTAAGAGTCGATCCAGTGGTCAGGGACTTGGGGTTTCAGGGACTTGTGGTCACACATAGACAGCAATCTATCCTTTGACACTCACATGTCTACAGTAGTGAGGAAATCATTCTATGTTGTGCAACTTCTAAACAAAGGTATGGCATCTAGGTCCCAAGAGATCATTGCTGCACAGTATTCAGCATTCATAAAACCTATCATTGAGTACAATGCCCCATTTGGGATGTAACAAACCAGGCACATCCAAAAACTGGAATGTCCACAGCAGAAGTTCCTATCTAAAAGTATACAAGCATACATAACATGCCCTATGCATGCTATCTCAAAGCCCTATCCCTGTATTCTGTCTTCTACAGGCTATTGAGTGGAGATCTATGCCTGACATACAAGGCATTGTTGAATCACATCCTGATGGATCTTTTGCCTATCCACAGAAGAAACAGTACCAGTATTACCAATTCTAAAGACTTAAGCCTTGCCTGTGATATAAGTAGGACATTCTATACAGATAGGTATGTATTCCAGGGGCTAGCATTTCTCTGGAATAAGCTTCCCATCCATGTGAAGCAGAGTTTCTCCCCAACCCAATTCAAGTGTAACTTGGACAATTGGATAGGGAACAGTACATTAATCCCTGGTTTGTCACCTATGACTCTAATGGACATATGCAACCTGTAAATAGCTCTTCTCCCTGGTCCCTACTTGTAAACATTTCATCTCCCAAACCCCAGCTTGCACTTATCAAGAGTACCAGAACTTGTCAGATATTTAGGATGCATAGCTAGGCTTAAAATAGCCACAGTGGTTGATAGCTTAGTACATACCTATGAGCATGAGTATGAGTTGAAGGGTGAGACTCCCCATTTCCTTCAGCCAGAAACAAGTAATTTATCCTTACACTCCCCTCAAAACACACTTTCTCAATAAAGCACTTGCAAGTACTGACAAACCCATTTTTTGTTATGTTACAGGCTCGACAGAAGTAAAAAGCAGCCATACTTGAAAATATGGGTCTAGGAAACATAGACTGTAACCTCTACAAGCAGAACTTAAGAATTGTTTGACCAATTCTGCTGTCTCTCTCTTCCTCTCTCTCTCTCTCAGGTATTATGCAGTATTCAAATTTGGATGTTTACAATTTCTTCCATTGTGTGATGAGTGAGGTTCTCTATCTACCATTGTGCCTGGCTTGGCCCAATGATTGTGCTTATTAGGGCTTAACTCATTATTGTTTCTGAATCACTCAATTTGCACAGTAAGTTTACCTGCTAGCCATTATACTCAAGTCTCTTCAATATTGTGCATGTCTGTGCAACTGGGGCAGCCCTGCACAGGTGCAATCCAGGTGGGGTGGGGATGTGTACATGTGCTCCCTATAAAACCTGAAATCTTATCAGCATATACACGGATACAAGACTGCCATGATTCCCATGTTAAAGTGCCGTAGTACACTATATAATATGATACTTATATTATCTTAGACCACCATATATCATGCAAATGAGGTGCCCATCAATGCATGTCGGTGTACACCAGAAGGAACACAAGACACCTGCTTTGGGTGCCAATTTTCTGCCATTTTTACTGAGATTCTTCAAGGAGAGAAGGTAGGCAAACTAAGGCAGGCAGATGAATACTGGCTAAACACAACTCAAACAATCCAAGTATAAGAAAAAAACAGTGAACATGGCTGAACCCAATGAGGTAGTAGTTCCAAGGTTTAATAAAGCAGCGTAAAAAGTGTTGAATAAAACAGCATAAAAATGTTAAAAACATCCAAAGAAAAGACAAGCACTTTCACACCTATCCAAATGCTTCTTCAGATCTAATAAAACAGGCATAGAATATTGCTTAAATACATACAGTTTCAGGTTTACTTCTTAAGGTCACGTGACCTAAGCAGTGGTTTTAAAGAACATAGTCATTTAAACTTTTCTCTCTGTCACTTTGTAATTCTAAAATCCATTTAATTTCAATAGATTCTGTTTTAGTGCTAACATCACCACCTCTAATGCTGACATTAAAAAGCTGAAGCACAATAAACTTCTGAATATTTCCAGTAATTAAAATATGTTTCGACAGTGCATTTCTTTTATCTTTTCTAGACACGTCATTAATGTGTTCACATACACAGTGTTACAAAGCTCTGTTAGTTTTACCAACATAAAAACTTTTGAAAACTGTGCACCTAGCTAAATAAACAAGATTACAGCTTTTACAATTTGCAAAGAAATTGAATTTATAAACATGCTTATTCTCAGGATGCTCAAATCTATCAGTAGTTTCAATAAACTCACACATATTACAGTCAATACAAGTGTGAGTTCCTATTCTATTAGTAATCATTGATTTCTTCTGAACAGGTTTATAGCACAACACCTTTCTCAAAGAAGTATTGTTCTTAAAACAAAATTTAGGAGCCTTACCTAAAATAGTTTTGTTTCTATCATCACATGTAAGGACATGCCAGTGTTTTTAATAATCTCACAGAGCTACCATCATTTGAGAAGGTAATGCTCATTCTCAGAGTGTCTCCTTGTGACATCCTAGAACTCTTAACCTCTGGGTCTTGATGAGAGAAATAGGGTTCGGCCTGGGCATTCCTATTAGATAGAGCCCCTTGTCATGCTACATCTGTCTCATGTTGTTGGTAGCCTCTACTATTAAAATCATTTGCCAGCTCATCAAAAGCAGATACCATGCATTTGTCATCTGCACTGAGCCTGGCATACCTAAGGAACTGTACTTGCAAAGCATTCCTGGGGATATTTTGTGGGTACATACTCTACCCATGTAAAATAATAAATTTTTACAAGATTTTTTTTTGTAAACTTGAGTGTCTAAACCATTGAGTTTTTGGATGATTTTAACATCTAAAAACTCAATATTCTCAGCAGAGAACTTAGGGGTAACTTGTAGGAACCTGGTTGCCTGTTGCAGGTATGCAACAAAATCATGCAGCATAGAAACAGAATCTGCCCATACAAAAAACTATATCATCCATAAATCTGGTGTAGTATGGAATATACTGTTTAAAAAGGTTGGCCTCATTAAAGACATAGAGTGTCTCCCAATAAACTAGCACTAGGTTTGCATAGCTATTGGCACAAGGTGTGTCCATAGCTACACCCACCCTCTGGTTGTATAGCTGATCAATAAAAGTAAAAACGTTATTGTTCAAAATCAAATCAAGAAGTATACTTATAAGATAAATATGTCCTGCACTGTAATCAGAATATTTAGAGGGAAAAAGAGCAGCAAATTCAATCCCTGTGTTATTGGGTATAACTGTGAAAAGTGATACCACATCCTTTGTAACCAGCAGAAAATTGTCACTGCTGTCGGTACTGGAACACTCAAATAAAGATGTTAAAAAGTGCTTAGTATCTCTAAGAACAGTGTTAACTGTATCTAATACTGGTCAAAGTTGCTTTTTAACATAAATAGATAAGGGGTCAGTTGCCCAACCTCGGCCAGAGACAATAGGCCTCGTTGGATGGTTTTCCAGAGATTTAAGAATTTTGGAGAAACCATGTAAAATAGGAATGGTAGGATATTCATTCAGAAAAGATCCAAACAATTCCTTGGTAATACTACCTTCCATCAACAAATCATGTAAATTAGAACAAATTGTTGATAACTTATCAATGTCAGATTTAGAGCAAACAGCATAAGTAAAACTATTGGATTGAATATTACACATCGATCCATGTATGTGTTCTTTTACATTTTTTTATTTTCATTTAGTTGACATTTATATGCAGTGGCATCCAGACTAGACCACTGTCATAATCTAGCCCTGACACACCACCACCACCACCAGTGGTGCCAACAAAATTGAGCCAGTGGTGCCCCAGCTTATTATAACTGCAGGAAGTATGCTTGTTACAATCTGCATTCTAATGTTTGATTCAGAAACTGTGAAACTGTGCTGTCTTCAGGTAAAGTGAGAAAGGTGCATCTACAAAAGAGGTAATAGGATAACACATCTGGCCTTGTGCAATGGTAGTGAGCAATCTCAGAATACTATCATTAATTACCACTCCTATTACATACATACATACACACACACACACACACACACACACACACACACACACACACACACACACACACACACACACACACACACACACACACACACACACATATACCACTTAGATAAAAATACCCACACACACACACGGACTCTAGCAGAAAAGATAGAGAGATTGAAAAGCCAACTAACTGTAACATGTGGATTATACTTTAAGCAAGCACTTACTAATCTTCTTCTTCTTCTTTTGGCTGTTCCCATTAGGGGTCGCCACAGCAGATCAACTGTTTCCATTTCTTCCTGTCCTCTGCATCTTGCTCTGTCACATCAGCCACCTGCATGTCCTATCTCACCACATCCATAAACCTTATCTTAGGCCTTCCTCTTTTCCTGTTATCTGGCAGCTTCATCCTTAGCATCTTTTTCCGAATATACTCTGCATCCCTCCTCAGCACATGTCCAAACCAACGTAATCTTGCCTCTCTGGCTTTGGCTCCAAACCTTCCAACCTGGGCTGACCCTATAATATAATTATTCCTAATCCTGTCCATCCTCGTCACACCAAGTGCAAATCTTAACATTTTCAACTCTGCCACGTCAAGCTCTGAATCCTGCCTTTTTGTCAATGCCACTGTCTCCAACCCATATAACATAGCTGGTCTCACTACCCTCTTGTAGACCTTCCCTTTCACTCTTATTGGTACTCGTCTGTCACAAATCACTCCTGACACTCTTCTCCACCCACTCCATCCTGCCTGTACTCTCTTCTTCACCTCAATTCCACACTCACCATTACTCTGAACTGTTGATCCCAAGTACTTAAACTCATCCACCTTCACCAGCTCTACTCCCTGCATCCTCACCATTCCTCTATCCTCCCTCTCATTCACACACATATATTCTGTCTTAGTCCTGCTGACCTTCATTCTTCTTCTCTCTAGAGCATATCTCCACCTCTCCAGGGTCTCCTCCACCTGTACCCTACTCTCACTACAGATCACAATGTCATCTGCAAACATCATAGTCCACGGGGACTCCTGTCTGATCTCGTCTGTCAACCTGTCCATCACCATTGCAAATAAGAAAGGGCTCAGAGCTGATCCTTGATGTAATCCCACTTCGACCTTAAATGCATCCGTCACTCCCACTGCAGACCTCACTGCTGTCACACTACCCTCGTACATATCCTGTACCACTCTTACATATTTCTTTGACACTCCCGACTTCCTCATACAATACCACATGTCCTTTCTAGGCACCCTGTCATATGCTTTCTCTAAATCCACAAAGACACAATGCAACTCCTTCTGACCTTCTCTGTACTTCTCCATCAACAGTCTCAGAGCAAACAATGCATTTGTAGTGCTCTTTCCTGGCATGAAACCATACTGCTGATCACTAATCATCACCTCCCTTCTTAACCTAGCTTCCACTACTCTTTCCCATAACTTCATGCTGTGACTGATCAGTTTAATCCCTCTGTAGTTACTACAGATCTGCACATCACCCTTATTCTTAAAAATCGGCACCAAAACACTTCTTCTCCATTCCTCAGGCATCACCTCACTTTCCAAGATTTCATTAAACAATCTAGTTAAAAACTCCACTGCCATTTCACCTAACCACCTCCATACTTCCACAGGTATGTCATCTGGACCAACAGCCTTTCCTTTCTTCATCCTCTTCATAGCTATCTTTACTTCCTCCTTGCTAATCCATTGCACTTCATGATTCACTATCCGCACATCATCCAACCTTCTCTCCCTCTCATTCTCTTCATTCATCAACCCCTCAAAGTACTCTTTCCATCTACTCAACACACTCTCCTCACTTGTGAGAACATTTCCCTCATTATCCTTTATCACCTTTACCTGCTGCATATCTTTACTAGCTCGTTCCCTCTGTCTAGCCAATCGGTACAGGTCCTTTTCTCTCTCCTTAGTGTCCAACCTTTCATACAACTCTTCATACGCCTTATCCTTAGCCTTCACCACCTCTCTCTTTGCCATGCACCTCATCTGCTTATACTCTTGTCTACTTTCTTCATCTATTTGACAATCCCACTTCTTCTTTGCCAACCTCTTTCTCTGTATACCCTCCTGTACTCTTCATTCCACCACCAGGTCTCCTTGTCCTCCTTCCTCTTTCCAGATGTCACACCAAGCACCTTTCTAGCCATCTCTCTTACTAGCTCTGCTGTAGTTACCCAGCTATTTGGTAACTCTTCACTGCCACCCGGTGCCTGTACAGTGTAAATCTCACAGATCAGATTTCTGTCCAGCTAAAATGCTATACAGGGGATTAGCGACAAACAGTTATAGAAATATTATGATACACATGTACAGTTTTAAGGTCAAAGGCAATCCATACTGGGAAGGAAAACAAGAAAATTAAAAGTAATTTAATTTGTTGCAGAAGCTATTCACTAATGACTGACAGATATTTGCTTATATAAGACATAGCAATGGAATCACAGCACCAGGCTATAGCACACTACATAAAGACAGGCTAACTAAGAAAGGAGGAGGTGTAGCAATCCTATTTAAAAAAAATCACCTATCACTTGATCTCATGGACATAAAACTCCTTGTTTTTGAAAACCATAGTCCAATATGCTGAAGATTCAACCCTCATATGCTCGGCCTCCTCTCTTCAAATTATACACAAACACACCCGCAAATCTTTCCTATTGACTGAAAATTGGCTCACAAAATCCCACCTTATCTTTAATCCAAACAAAACAAAAACCCGCCTCTCAAGTCAACCCCCCCCACCTTTCAGAATCCCATCCAAAAACAAAACCATCAATACACCCTCAATCCACATAAAACTGCTTAGCGTTGAAATAGACAGAACCTGAAATTAAATATACATATTGCCCAAACCATTAAAAAGGTCCATAAGAAACTCGGTCTCTTGTATAGGAATAATAAATTCCTAAGAATACTAAATCCACTATTGCCCGAACTCATTTCCTATATACTATCTTATATGCTTCCTCAGTACTAACCAACCTCCGTAAAACAGACCTCGCCAAACTTGAATCTTTCTACAATAAGATAGCCAAATTTGCAACTGGTGCTTCATATAGATCCCATCACTGCATATCATTTAGACAACTAAACTGGCTTGAACTTCCACAATTACTGCACTTTAATCAACTTACCTTCGCTCACAAAATCCTCCATCAACCAGACAAAACTCCAACTCTTTAAAACCTCCTACAGCCATACAACTCCTCTAGACATATCCGCTCATCCAACAAATCCTTCCTACAGGTCAACAAAGCAAACAACACAGCTGGTGAATCATTATTCTTATACTACATTTCCAAATTATGGAATAAACTCCCATGTCTTCTTATGTCCAACCGCTCTATCCCACAATTCAAAAAGCTTAAAAAAAAATTTCAAAAAACACATCTTAAAAACTCCTGACTCTGTCCCTGTAACCCTACATGATAGCAAAATCTCCTTTCCTCAGTAGTTTATAACCCCTTTCAAATGTCTTCCCAAGGCTTTGAAACTGAAACTGGTTACAATCAAGCTCAATTATCACTCTTGCATAATGATTTATGTATTCTGTTTATCTCCAACTGTATTTTTACACTCCCTCTCCATCTCCCCTGTCAGGTTACATCACTGATCAATACATGACAAATTAAAAAACAACATATATTTTCCAAAGTATGAAATGTTTTTGCATGACATCCTGGCTGCATATACATTACTACCTCCTCATGTTATTATGCTCTTTCACTCTCTTTGTATAACATTGTATTCCCTGGTATTATTTCGTACTACTTGGTATTTTTTGTATTAATTGCTGTTCCCCTGTATTACTTTTTGTATTTGCCATTCATTTATTATTATATTTTTTTGTATTTTTATCATTTATTATTGTACATTGTTCTATGATTTATTAAGCAAATGTGGAGCTTTTCTCCCCAGGCCTCTGCTGAAAAAGGAACTGTGTCCAGTCAGACTTTCTTGGTAAATAAATGTAAAATAAATAAATAAATAAAATTTGTCAGAGAGCAGATATTTACTTGATGAATTTTACAGCATAATCTCAAGAAAGTCACATATTTACTTTGAATAATTTATTACGTCTGTGGTTCATCATCATTTGCTAAGAAGGATCTCTGGACAAGTAAATTAATAAGCTAATCCACAAAGAAGGAAAGCATTCCTCTTGGCCCACCATGCAAATTACTTATTTAAAGTATAAGCAGGTTCTGTTTTTGCATGTGCAAAAAAAGGAGCCTTTCCAGCTAGGCACAGAACTTATTGAATAAACTGGAGGTGCCACAGGCTAAGGACTATATACATTATAATATTCTAGTCTTAAATTTATTAGGGCAATTTTCTCTGGTAACCATTTATGACAAAAGACAATTGAAGCTAGATGGCATACAATGTTAAATCATAAAATTAAAGTGTGGACATGCAACATGAACGTACAAGAATAGGTTAAATAGGTTGGCCAGATTCCAAAAGAATTGCTCTCAATGTAAGTCTTTTCTGATTCCGAAAAACTTGTTCTCAGTGAAAGTGACTTACTTCAATGTAAGGCCTATGTATAAATAGGTTTATGCCAGGAGCCAGATTCCAAAAGTCATGCTGTTAGCCTGTTCTCAGTGTAAGTGGTCAACTTACACTGACAGCAAGCCTTTTGGAATCTGGCTTGTTGAATTTATTTTCAGATCTTGTATAGGCATCAAGGAGATTGCATACCAGTTTTTAAAGTAACCATAGGCCTTTTTCTATGGTAGTGTCTGGGCTTAAAAAGTGAAGGACCTGTTTAATAAGGATTGCTATAATCTTATCACAAAAAAATGACAGCATTTGTTCCTGGAAAGAGTTATTGTCGACTGTAACTCTCTCCTGCAGGCTATAAAAGCATTTTTAAAGCAGCTGTATTATTTCTTTTAAAGATATGAATGCATTTGTCTCAACAGAGGCAAATAAGGATAAATTGCCCATATCTGATTATTTTATTGTATTGTATTGTATTGCACATACTTTTTCAAGCAGTTGAAAAATGCAAAATGCTGCATGCTAGGAAAAAAAAGCTGTCATTACACAAAGAAAGAAGTGTACAGTTTTAGGCCATTCATATGGAATGCTGAATTCAACAGCCTTGTAGAAATGTATTATACTTAAATATGACTTTCCTATTTCATGTCCTACCTAATGCCTTACGTATTCCATGAAAGCACAGCCAAGATGGGTCAAATTTGTCAGAAAAAAAATTAGCTTGTTCTAATTTCTTATATTATACAGTCTCTGAGTAAGCTTGTTCAAGTTACAGAGAAAGATAGGACTTCATGAAAGACATAATCCTTTTGTATGTAATTTTTACCACTGCAGAATGGCCATTTGTACCCATGAAAGCCATCCACAGGATTCAGTCAACTCAGTGTTGGGCTCGTGAAGAGCCTATACAGAGTGCTATCGTATACATGAAGTAGTGCCTGTGGCGGTGGCATGCAATGAATATTGATGAGCCTCTGCATGGTTAAACAAGGTTTTGTGGCATATGAAAGGTTGATTGCATGGCAATTTCTTTTACATTGTTTGATTATATATTAGGATTATTCTTAAAGTCTGGCTTAAGTCTAGAGCGTTTCTCCCCCAGCCTCCACTGAAAACAACCTCTGCCTTAGTTGGACTTTCCCAGGCAAAAAATGTTACAAATAAAAAAAATAAATATTGTATGTGTAATTGTTTAATCTTCTCTTTTTTATTTTTTTCTTCCCAAGTTTGAGCAATGCACTGCTTGCCACAAATAGCTTTGGCTATGCTTACCTCATTTGTGCGACTTTACCACCCATGTATCAGACATGACCCAGACATCCAAAAATAGAAACTAGATGCATTCAGTTAACACTGCTGGGCATCATGCAAACCCTTTTAGCGAGGCTGCACTGCACTAATGCCATCAAGTTAACAATGAATACTAATATAGGGGACCTCACGTAACTGATCTTGTGGTGACAGGTGTTAAGGCTAGGATGGGAGTGCAGATGGTCCTAGGTTCTAGTAAAAGGTATGCAAACATTTCTTATACTGTTTTGACATTGCAGATTATACAAATAAAGTGCTAGATAGACAAGTGTTGTTGCAAGCTTCTTGTGGCAAAAACTGTAAGTTTACAACTAATGTACACATGGTCCTGGGTTTAAATACCGCTTATTCCATACACATTTTACTCTTGTTCCATGACACATTATATTTGGTCTCACTTATAATACCTGACATAGTTTTACTGATATGAACATGTATATGTATTAGTGCTGAGACACTAATACTGTGTCAGTCATTCACTTATTTATATGAGTATTGTACATATATTATGAAAAGTATGGCTGTGGGTAAAATCTGTACAATGTTCATGAAAGTACAGTTCTGCTCTCCCTGTTGAATAACAGAGTTGCACAAGTGGCTGGATATGAACTATCCCTGGAATTGCATTGCTTGAGAGTGTGCACTGTCTAGTTTTGGACATATTTGAAAAAGCTGCGCTCCGCTTACCATCATGCAGACAAACACACTTGGCTTGCCATGTCTGTGCGATGCTAAGAGGAACACAGCTTTTTTAATGTATCAAGGTGCAGAAAGTATACATGCACAGTGAGTACAATATGTGTAAATTGGTGGGAAACATGGTATTTAAAGTGGAATTGGTGAGAAATGCACATAAGTCATTGAGCTTGAATTTTTACTGACATTGCTGGTGTTATAGAGGGTGTGCAATTCCAAGTGCAACACGGGGGTGTTAAGGAGTCCAAAATCTTTGTTGGGCTTCTAGTTAAGACACATGGCTCTCGCCTCTTGTAGGGTAACTATACAGGCTCTCAGTATAAGTATGAACCCTGGACTAGTGTGGTTACGGCTTTGTCCAGTGTCACAGGTATCCCACACATTAGAGAACAATGGTGTCATCATTACAATGATCTCTGAAGGAGTAAATGGGATACCCTTGATCACTGGATCAGGGAATGTCAAGCAGGGAACACCCCACAGATGTGTAAGCATAAATTGCATTGATTAATTGCAAATGTTAAAGCTGGACATAGTCAAGACTGGTATTCATAATAGCATTCTTTTTTTTTCTTTATACACAGCTGCAGAAAAGAGGGCTTTGAATATGAGGTCCCACACATTGTGACTGGCAAGGATGAGAGAAGCATGTGGTATGAAAGCATAATTATGTAAAGCACTGTTATTGCAGCCTTAACAGTTAAAGATGGCTTAGTTGTTATATCATACAGTTGTATAAAATTGAACATGCATATCTCAAGTGTAAAAGCAAGTATGCATGCATTAGTCTGTAGCATAGCTCTCAACTGCCCATATTTTTTTCTGAATATCCAGATTTTTGACTCACTGTTTTGGTTTGTTCCTCATAAAATCTATGGTTTTCTGGTAAATAACTGAGATTGAAGTCATTAAATAATGTGTGTCAAAATGTATGTTAACACAAAAAAATCTGTCCCTATTTATGGGTCATTATATCCCCATTATTTTATGATCTGTCCAGATATCTTGCTCTAAGAAGTTGACAGGTATGGTCTGTAGCACAAAGCAACATTTACACATTCTCAGACAACAGTGAGCATGAATCTATAAAGTGTAAAAGGAAAGTGTGCATGCGTTATGCTGAAGTCATATTCACCGGTTGTAGGTTCAAATACAACATTTCCCAAGTATAAAACGTACTTGTTTACAATGCTGTTTTAGGTTTTCATCATTAAATATACAATATTGTTACATTTTCATCATTATAGCATTTTAAGTTCAGACCTCTATACTTGTGGCTTGAATGCCCTAATGTCAATTATAATCAATGTACATGGAGCATGCATATGTTCAATATGCACCCATAAATGATTTCTGGATGCAATCTGATCTATAGTATAGTGTGCATATGTTAGGAATAGGTTTGTATTCAAAGTAATAAAGAAATTTCTTAGCAGCTGGTAGTGTTAGAAGTAAATTGTAACAGAATAGACTAAATTAATTGTAGAAAGCTTTGTATATTAACCGTGAAGTTAATAATGTTCTCTTTTATCTCTCTCACCCCACCACTTCTCATCATTTGTTATTTTTATGGTTAATTTTCTAATTTTTTTCTTATATATCATTTTTTATTGCTTTGTTGTTACATATTTTGTCATTTGTTATTATTTATCATTGTGTTTGCAATTATATTATATATTATTTTTATAATACTTTATAATATTTTTATTTTATTATTTCCATTTGTTTGGGCTATGTTTTATTTCATTATTGTATTGTAATGTTTTATGTTATTACTGCAGCACAGCAGGATAGACCAGTTCCACATGATTCACCTATACTCACTAAACTGGCTGATGCACCAAGGCCCAGAACTTCTGGGTTGCAGCCTGGTGGCACCCTCCCCCCTTGCTGACCTTGCACTACCTGAACTCTCAGGTAATTCTGCACCAGAGGCTAGGCCCATAGCTCCTCTGGGAGTAAAGGTAAAGGGGGTGCATATATCACCTGAGATAGGTTTTCAGGTATGGTGCATAGGTTTGGGCATCAGACAGTGGGCACATGCCTAAGCCTGATGGAGAGCCTGTTTTCCATCCTGATACAGAGTACCCACCATAGGAGAAGATGTCAGCCACTGCAGCCAGCAGCACAGAGATGGAACAATGATGACAGTCTACTGGGTGAGGACTGGAGTCACACTGTCACCATGACTGATGTCTGTGGGACCTCAGTCTTCCCACCCCCACCCCAACCAAGATGTTCACTACCTCTTGTGTCCTTCACCAACTCTGTCTCTTGTTATGTCTTGTCTGTCAGCAAATGCTTCGATGCCTTCCCAACTTGCCTGCCTTAGACATGCCTATGCCCCTTTCCCAAAATTCCTCTCTCTCCTTAAAAAAGAAAAAAAAGGGCACCTGTCCCCCCCAAAAAAGATTGTCCCATACACAGCTCTCCATTTCACACATGTATCTGCTTGCCAAACTTAATTTTATCCAATTAGCTTCACAACACAATTATGTCATTGTCTCCCCTCTCTCAGGAGGTAACAGTCCAAATTCAGCTAAGATTCTGTATATGTGATCAGTTGTTACTGTTGGAGAAATTGATAGCTAACGTTCTTTCATACACACTTCCTGCACATTCCTGCTTTTGTTTTTCCCCCTGCTTGCTCCTCATATCACCACTTTCCTGTCTCCCACATTTCTTTTCTTTAAAGAATATGTGTGTGGTGGTGCACAACACACAGCATCACTAAGCAATGGTAAATGGCAGTAGTAGCAGTGAATGTATGTAAAAGTATTATACACTATTGTAGAAATGATGCCTACAGCCATTTCAAACCCAGTACCATCTGCCGTCATCAACAATGCATTAACCTGTCCAGCCACAGAGTCAGTTAATTAGCAGATGTATTTTATGCAATAAGTATTAATTGTCACATTTTCTTTATAAAGCATGTTTGTGCAATGCTGTGCCTATGACACACCAAGCATGTCCCCAGGTAGTCTGTGAACGGTACCTGTGGCTCAGAATCTGCATGTCCCCCTGGTAGTCTGTGAAAGGTACTTGTGGCTAAGATTCTGAGTTCAAAACATGCCTTATTTTCCATTGGGGTGGGTTCCCTGGATTTGGCTCTGGCTCTAAGTCAAGGCTACCAGAGGTTGCACAGTTCCTGTACTGTGTCCTTGACCTGCAAAGTCTTCACCTTTTCTGTCTATGGCTATTGGCAGCAGCAGCAGCAGCATTGGATTCTGCCTGTAGTACAAACATATGTATTAAAAAAGCAGCAGCTACTAACAATCTGTCTGTGATTATTTTGTGTCTGTACTCCACTATTTTCTCAATCCGCATAAAAACACAGCATGGAGTCTACATGGATGCTTTATATCTTGTTGACCAGCTCCACAAGATTGGCTGAGTAGCCTGTAATTCAGCTGTGTATGCTGTAATTAGCATATATGAAGCATAGACTAAGACAGGTGCAATCCATTCCTAATGTACTCTTTTATAAAAAGGCAAATGTGTAGCTAGGCAAACTGATGTGGATGAAAGTTATTGAATTGTTTAACTCAGTGACACATTTATTTTGAACAGTACATCTCTACAGATGAGTATTGCACTCCAGCAGGTATATATCCATTTTATTATCTACATAATGTACAGTATATGCTGGAATGTAGTTAAGAATAATGTGAAGTAAATCTGTATGCATTTTTTATCTATAATCAGGGCATGACCTTGTTTTTCAAGACATTTCAGAGGTACAGAGGATGTAGAGTAGGCTGAAAATATAATGCTGTGTGATAGCTATGAAGTACTACATACTTCACAAATTGCCTACCCCAGACATACCCATGTCACTTCCACAACATTCTTCTCTCTCCTTAAAAAAGAAAAAAAAGGCACCTGCCACAAAAAATATGCCCCATACAAAGCTCCTCATGGAATGGTCCTTTGATAGCACTTTTAGCATGTCAAAGTTGTTTGGCTAACACATTGGTCCTTAGCCTGTTATTTTGTTTGTGTCATGGGGGATAGATGAGTTCCTGCTATGGCACAAACTAGAAAAAAACTGTTATTTTGGGTGGGTGAGCATAGCTTAGTATCTTTTATGACACAAACAAGGTGTGAAGAAAACGAAAACACTGTCATCTGTGTTAGCATGTCTGGCAGGAGATTTGTGTATATTCTCAGATTAACTTGTATTGAATGCCAGCATGTCTAATTGTGAATATGTAAATGAGCTTTACAAGCTAAGTATTTCCCTTTATAAACAGAATGTTTAAAGAATCTGTCAGTGTTTTGATATATTTCTAACTGTGCATGCTTGAGAGGGATATTCTAAAGTACAAACTGTGGAGAATCAGCTGAACAGTGAGTGATGTCATTAGAATGTCCCTGGTTGCTAAGTGGTTATTTAAACAGCTGATTGACAAAAAAATAACTTTTTCAAACAGCTGACTGTAACTTTCTTTAAAATAAGACAGTTGAGACTGCAGTTTGTCAAGTGCTGAGCAGGTTGTGAAGTTCAGTCAGTTACAGTGCTGTGCAGTCAGTGGACACCCATGAAAGAGAACTTACCAGAAACTGTAACCTGCCTTTTGCCTTGCTGTTATGTATCAGGTTATATGAAGGACAGTATTCTTTAGTTACATTAAGAAAGATTAGTAATTAAGATAGAGTTTTTCTAGAACAATGAACTCCTATCCTGCAGTTTAATTTACATTTTTGGTGATTGAGTTCTGGTGTTTATTGAAAGCTATTGATTTACATTCTTGTAATCATTTTCCTTATTATTAAATGTTTTTCATTAATTTACATTGTGTTGGAAATCAGTGTTTTTTTTTCTTTAGAGATTAGAGACTGCTTCTACCTGATACTCCTCAGGTCACTTGAAGGTCTGGTCACTTATGGTCACAGCTAAAATTTATTTTAATATTTAATTTTCATAATTGGACACACCTTTAGAAGGGCATGAAGGCATTCTGTTTAGTGGCAGCATTACAGTATTATTTTGGGGAAGAGATATAGCTGGAAATCTGTGTCAGGCTTTCTCAGAAGTGCTTGGATGTGTGAGATTTAAATTTACATAGAGTTGAGTGTATCATAGGTCTTAAACTGGGGCACATTGCTTTGAGGTGTGTGTATATTAGGAAAATACATTTGGGGTGAAGAGAGGTATATAGTCCAGTCCAAGGAAAATAGATCATGTTCCTGTTGTGCCCTTAGGGGAAAAATTGTGAAATAATCCTTCTGTTTAAGTGACAGTCTCATATTGGAGTCAGTAGTGGGGATTGAAGCTCCTTAGTTACTGACCAAGGATAGTAAGGGATGTCATTTAATTGTTGTCAGTCTGGTGGAATATAGCCAGACATCACATTTATTGGTGGCAGCAGTGGGATATTGGCCAAATGTCACCTTATTGCTGCAGGGGTGTGGGATTTTTAGTTGGATTCCAGTAGCCTGTGGGGAGTTGTCATTAAGGTGTGTACTCTTGACAGACATAAGGTAAACATTCAGAATTTCAATCCACCACAGTTTTATTTATTTTGTTTTTTAGTTAGATAGTCAGGGATAGCAGGCAAGGATGTCAACAGAAGATTTTAGCAAGCTGAAAAAGATCCAGTTGGCTAAGCAGTGTGATGCCAGGGGATTGTTGCAGGCCAGCCAGACCATGAAAGCAATGATTTCAGCCTTGGTTGCAGCCACAGCTCATACCAGCCATTCGGAGGATATCCATGAAAAATGTATCTTAATTTGCATGCTCTGCTCCTATGCTGTGCTGGATCCAAAGTCTTCTTAAGACACACAGTCTTGCTGTGCTGTTTACTGCTGAATCAGAGACACAGAGCTTTGCATGACTCCATCTGTAGTCTGTTTAAAGCACCAAGCCTTTCAAATTGCACACTGATAAAGAAATATATTTTGCAGCTATAAGCACAGTTACAGATAACTTATTTTATAACAAACAACACGTACTATTTCTGTCAGATTGTAGCATATATTTACAAAGTTTTCCTTCATTACAGATATGAATGATGACAAATACAAAATACCTCTCTCTGTCCTTCCCTCACATAACTGAATTACTATAATAGTTATATAGAGAGATATTCACGCTCATATTTCCTCTTGGTATGTTTTTCTGGCCTTCTGTGGGAAGCCACATAATGTCTGTTTTTAGACTTTTCTATTGTCCTTTTGTGATTTACTTGTAAGCACTTTTGCTGATGAGGATGCCATTAACAGAAATCTGAAAGAAAACATCTGTACAAGCTGTTCCTATAGAAAAAAATCACGTATTGCTGAATTTATAAAAAAGATGTCAGTTAATAGATATTTGTTCTGCAAACTTGAGAAAATCATGTAATGCTTGCTTTCCAATATTGCTTTGTTAGGCATTTTCTTTTTAATGTTGTGAAGAGAAGTCTGTCTGTTATACATATAGAATGAATGCACATTTTAAACTCTATACATATATTCAAGCAAACTTTTTCTTTCAGCATATTTACAACAGAATTAATTTCAGCCTTATATTCATAATATCTAACAATCCGGTTTAGTGTTGGTGATGTGAAGCCTGCCAAGATGGGACAGTCCAGATATATTTCAGAGGACCTGAGAATCCATCTAGAGTTAAGAAGACTGGAGCTGGAGGATGAAGAAAGGAAGAAATATCAGTGATATGAACTGGAGGCCAAGGAACTGGAGACTGAAGAGAGACTGCACCTGGAAGCCCAACAATAGTAGGCTGAGGAAAGGGAGAATCAGCACAAATATGAACTGGAGGTTGAGGAGAAACAGTGTCAACATGAACTGGAAGCCAACTATCTTCAACTTGAATTAGCAGAGAGACTGAGGTATTTAGAAGCTGAGGACACTGAAAGACCATGTGAGGAGAATGAGAGACAGTACTGACATGAAGTACAGCGTCATACTCTTCGAGAGAGTCATGGAGACAATGGGAAGTTAATAACTGCACCCCAGAAGCCGTACATGTCAGAAAACTTTTTTCTCAGTACAGAGATGAGGATGAGGATGAGTTTGACAGTTTTATTCATATCTTTGAGAGGGTATGTAGACAATATGATACTGACCATGAGCTCTGGGTTTGCCTCCGGATCCCTGACTTCATAGTAAAGCTGTTCAGGCTGTAGAATGGTTAAATGACGTAGATTGTTTGAATTATGACAAAGGGAAATGTTGCCTGCTTGACTGATTCTACTTGCACCTGAGGCATACAGAAAAAAAGTTTTGTGAATATAGATGCAAGGCAGGTGAACATGCATGTGATTATATTGCTGATTTAAGTACTTAATTTCACATATGGGTGAGTGGGTGTTAGGTCACCACTTTTTAAGGACTGGCAGGCCTTTTGGTGAAGGAACAAGCCCTCAGTACTTTGCCTGATGACATGAGAGTCTGGTTAGTAGGCAGTGAGTGCAACTCTGCAGAGGAGTTGGGGAAAAAGGGGGATCACTACTTGACAAGGGAGCACAACTGAATAGGAAAGGGACACCCAGTGCTGTACATGGACATAAGGGAACCCATGGAGGCCAGTTTAAACCACTCCAACAGAGTACACCAGTAATGGGGGAAACTACTAATCTAAGTGCATGGTTATGGATTTCATGTTTCAAGTGTGACCAGAGATGTCCATTGAGGCAAAGTGAGAAAAAGAAGGTGAGGGAGTCAATAAGTGGTGATGATAACTGCCAGGGGTAATTTGTTTAGAAACACCTGGGATGCAAAATTATCACCAAAAATTATATAGCATCTTAGTAGATGATAAACAGGTAACTGCTAAGAGGGACACAGCTTCTGATATAAACACTATGAGGCCTGCAGTAGTTACAGAAGAGCAGTACTTGCCTGGGCAGTCCACTCCTGTGACAGGAGAATGAGAGACAGTACTGACATGAAGTACAGCATCATACTCTTCGAGAGAGTCATGGAGACAATGGGAAGTTAATAACTGAGGGCTTGTTCCTTCACCAAAAGGCCTGCCAGTCCTTAAAAAGTGGTGACCTAACACCCACTCACCCATATGTGAAATTAAGTACTTAAGTCAGCAATATAATCACATTACTGGAAGGGTAGAAGATGAAGCAAGCAAATAGGTTTGTTTGAGGATATTCCTGATGATGACCTGATAGGGAATGACTTTGATGATGCAGTACCTTGTGTTCATGTAGTGACATGCAGTCAGGCTTGGAGAAAGCCATGTAGGTCCAGGAGTCTGGGAGAGAACCAGAAAGATCTCATACCTAAAGCCTGGACTGGTGTGGTGGCTGTTTTTAGTACCTGGCAGCATTAAGTCTGAATGTGAGCCATAGCTGCTGCTGGATATTGATGTTTCCTTCAACATAGTGACTGCGAGGATAGAGGTGAGTGGTGGTACCCAGAGTGACAGTGAGGTACAGCTGTCAGAAGTTACTAAGCTTCCTGTGGAATGGGAGCTTGTGTTTGACAATATTCCTGCAGATGTCCTGATAGGAAATGACTGAGATGATGCAGTGACTTGTGTGCATGCAGTGACACATAGGCAGCCTGGGAGACAGGCATACAGGTCTGGTAGTCTAGGAGAGAACCAGACAGATCTCATACCTGAGCCTGGGACTAGTGTGCTGACTATTTCAGAGAAGGAGCTATACTGTAGCAGTGAATCTGAAAATGAGCCACAGCTGCTGGGAGGTACTGATGTTTCCTTGGACATGGTAAGTGTAATGATGAAGGGGAGTGATGATACCCAGATTGACAGTTAGGTACACCTATCATAAGATACTAGGCTTCCTGTGGAAGGGGAGCTTGGGAGGGTCACAAATCTACAGCTGAGGCAGGCTCAACCTACAGAACCTACAGTACAAAGCTTGAGGAAAATAGTTAAGGAAGCACCTGAAGTTCGAGGAAGTGGGGAGTCTGTATATGGGAATAAAGGCTTGCTGTATAAATAGTGGACTCCTAAGTGGGGGTAGGAAGGTGAGGTAGTACTGCAGCTAGTAGAGCCAATACTATACTATTTAGGTAGTCTGTACCTTTTACTCAATAAAGACACTGAGACAGTTCTGCTGTTATGATGAAGTTTACATCTAGTTTAACAATAAAAGGTATATACAGCAAAAACATACTTCAGCTTAGAATAATCAAAGTCTCTGATACAAAAAAAAGTCCCAATCTTTATAGTGTCTTTTCTGCCTGCATCAGCAGTTTAGAAAATTTTCCAAAATAATAAGTCTTTCCTTTCAAGCAAGTCTGCTGACGGTTTGTTTTCCATCTTTTAAACATTCTGTTCCTAAAGGATAACTCTTTTCATCCTTGGCCTATCTTTGCGTATCATGTTAATAAGACGCAGTTGCATACAAGAGTTTGTCTTGACCTGCTTGTAGATAATAATTTTACAAAGCTGCATAGTTCATAAGAAATAAAATATTTTATTTCTGATTCTTATTAGCAATGAATGCCAAGCTATATAGTTTTGCCACTTCTACCTATAGTCACTAATATTCTTTGTGCAGGGGATATTAAGGCAGAGAATGAAGACTTGGTTATGGAAAGTGGATTCCTAAGGGACAGCTGGAAGATGAGGTAGTACAACAGTTAGTACAGCCTAGCGCCTACCATCTGCCACTTCTAGCTCAAGTTCCTAATATTTCTTTTGCAGGTGATATTGATGTAGAAAAGGTGGCAAGTGTTTTGCTAGACATTTTCAGCAGAGTAAGTTTTCCATGGGAAATACTGACGAACCAAGGCATAAATTTTATGTCAGGCCTACTGAGTTGTCTATGGAAGTGTTGTGTGGTGAAACATTTAAAGAACACTTCCTATTATCCCCAGACTAGTGGTCTTATGGAGAGGTTAAACTCTACATTGAAGACTATGTTACGGGCATTTGTAGACCAACATGTGTGGAAGGTCTTGGATAGATTAAGTAAGGAAGAATTAACCATTAAATCCAATAAATGTCAAGCGGGTATGGCAGAGGCCACTTACTTAAGACAGAGAGTGGGAAGTGGTAAAATTAGACCAGAACCTGTCAATGTGGAAGCTATCCAAGTGTGGACAGTTCCTGTTACTAAGAAACAAGTGAGAGCATTTATATGGACAGTGGGGTACTATAGGAAATTTGTGCACAATTGCAGTACCATTGCTGCACTTCTTACTGACCTAACTAGGAAGAATAAACTTGACAAGGTAGTGTGCACCACAAAATGTAAACAGGTATTCCAAAATCTGAAAGAAATTTTGGGACAACCCCTTGTGTTAGCCAGCCAGACTACAATACATATTTTTTTGCAGAGGCAGATGCTTTAAATTATGTTGTAGTGGCTGTGCTCAGCCAAGTATCCAAAGAAGGAGAAGAGCAGCAGTTTATCTGAGCTATAGACTCCAACCTAGAGAAAATTGCTATGCAGAAAGAGTGTTTGTCCATACTGTGGGCATTGCAAAAGCTGCAGCCCTATATTTATGGGAGAAAATTCACTGTACTCACAGATCATAACTGTCTAACATGGCTTATTAGCGTCAGTAAGCAAAATGCCAAGTTACTGAGGTGGAGTCTATGATTGCAAGCATTTGATATGACCATACAACATTGCAGTGGTGATAATAATGCTAGTGTGGATGGATTGCCTAGGAGAGGAGTTGGTTAATATTCCCAGATAGATCCACTTTTCTCAAGCATCAGTTTTCAAGAGTCACTTGAAAATCGTGCCTAAGTCATAAGGGGGAGAAATGTGAAGAAAATGAAAACACTGTTGTCAGTATTAGCATGTCTAGCAGATTTGTGGATATTCTCAGATTAACTTGTGTTGTATGCCAGCATGTCTAATTGTGACTATGTAAACAAGTTTTAAAAGTTGACTATTTCCCTGTTTAAACAGAATGTTTAAATAATCTGTCGGTGTTTTGATACATTTCTAACTATGCATGTTTTAGAAGGTCATTCTAAAGTACAAAGTGTGGAGAATCATCTGAACAGTGAGTGATGTCATTAGAATGTTCCTGTTTGCTAAGCGATTATTTAAACAGCTGATTGACAGAAAAATATATTTTTCAAACAGATGACTACTTTTGTTAAGTATGACAGTTGAGACTGCAGTTTGTCAAGTACTGAGCAGGTTGTGAAGTTCAGTCAGTTACAGTGATGTACAGTCAGTTGACACCCATGAAAGATAACTCACCAAAAAAAGTGAAAGCCTGCCTTTTGCCTTGCTGTTATGTCTTAGATTAGATCAGGGACAGTATTCAAAAGTTAGATAAGGCAAGCTTAGTTATTAAGATAGAGTTTTTTTAGAACAATGTACTCCTATTCTGCAGTTTAATTTTACATTTTCAATAATTGATTTCTGGTGTTTATTGAAAGCTATTGATTTTCATTCTTGTAATCAGTTTACTTATTATTAAATGTTTTTCATTACTTTACATTGTGACTGGAAATCAGTGTTTTTGTTTAGAAATTAGAGACTGCTTCTATCTGTTTGGTAATTCCCAGGTCACTTCGAAGGCCTGGTTACTGATAGTCACAGCTATCATTTATTCTGATATTTAATTTTCATAATTGGACTCTCCTTTAGAAGGGCATGAAGATGTTCTGATTAGTGACAGCATTACTGTATTATTTTGGGGAGGATATATCTGGAAATCTGTATTAGGCTTTCTCAGAAGTGCTTGGATGTTTGAGATTTAAATTTACTTTTAGTTGAGTGTGTCAGAGGTCTTAAACTGAGACACATTGCTGTGAGGTCTGTATATATTAGTAAAACACATTTGGAGTGGACAGAGGTACTGTATATAGCCCATTCTGATGAAAATAGATCATTTTCTTGTTGTGCTCTTAGGGGAAATTGGGAAATATTACTTCTGTTTAAGTTACAATTTCATATTGGAGTCAGTAATAAAGATTGAAGCTCATTAGTTACTGACCCAGGACAGTAAGGGATGTCATTTAATAGTTGGCCATCTGGCAGAATATAGCCAGACATCAAATTTATTGGTGCCGGGTGTGGGATATTAACCGCATGTCACCTTATTAGGGCCACTGCTATGAGATTTTTAGTTGTATTCCAGTAGCCTCTGGGTAGTTGTCATTAAGGTGTGCACTCTTGACAGCTACAAGGTAATCATTCAGAATTTCAGTCCACCACATTTATTTATTTATTTTAGTTAGATAGTCAAGGATAGCAGACAGAAGATTTTGCCAAGCTGAAAGAGATCCAGTTGGCTAAGCAGTGTGAAGCCAGAGGATTGGTGCATGCCATCTGACCAAGGAAGCAATGATTTCAACCCTGTTTGCAGCTACAGCTCAGGCCAACCGTTCAGAGGATATCCAGTTTGGTGTTGGTGAAGTGCAGCCTGCCAAGATGGGAGGGTCTACATTTATTTTGTAGGACCTGAGAATCCATCTAGACTTAAACAGACTGGAACTGGAAGCTGAATAAGTGAGAAGCAGCACTGATATGAACTGCAGACTGAAGAGAGAGAGACTGCACCTGGAAGCCCAACAATGGGAGGCTGAAGAAATAGAGAAGTAGCACAGCTATGAACTGGTGGCTGATAAGAAACAGCATCAACATGAACTGGAGGCCAAACATCTTGAACTGGAATCAGCAGAGAGACTGAGGGCTTTAGACACCAAGGACAATGAGAAGCAGTGTGAGGAGAACTCCAGACAGTGTTGGCATGAAGTAGACCTTCTTATCCTTCGACACAGTCATGGAGATAATGGGGAAGGGAATTACTGGACGCCAGATGCAGTACAGGTCGGTAAACATTTTTCTCAGTACAGAGACGGTGATGATTTTGATAGTTTTATTCATATCATTGAGAGGGTATGTAGAAAATATGTTGACCATGAGCTCTTGGTTTGGCTCCTGATTCCCTTATTTCATTGTAAAGCTATTCAGGCTGTAGCAAAATTAAATGATGTAGATTGTTTGAATTATGAAAAAGTGAAATGTTGCTTGCCTGACTGTTTCATACTTACACCTGAGGCATATAGAAAAATGTTTTGTGAACAAAGATGCAAGGCAGTTGAAAGTTGGTGGCACAGTGGTGCAGTGGTTAACACTGTCACCTCACAGCAAGTGGTTCTCCGGTTCTATTCTCAGCTGGAGTGCCTTCTATGTGGAGTTTGCATGTTCTCCCTGCATTTGCATGTGTTTTCTTCGGGTACTCCAGTTTCCTCCCACATCCTAAAGACATGCTTCTGGAGCATTTCTCCCCAGGCCTCCACTGAAAACAGGATCTGTGGAACCTAGTCAGACTTCCCCGGTCAACAAATGTTAAATAAATAAATGTGTATGTGATTATATTGCTGACTTAAGTACTTACCTTCACAGATGGATGAGTGGGTGTTATGTCTCCACTTTTGATGGACTGGCAGGCCTTTTTGTGAGGGAATACACTCTCAGTACTTTGCCTGATGACACAAGAGTCTGGTTAGCAGACCATGAGTGCAACTCTGCAGAAGAGTTGGGGGAAAAAAGGGAATCTCTCTTTGATAAGGAGAGCACCACTGCATAGGAAAAGGACACTCAGTGCTGTACATGGACATAAGGGAACCCATGGGGACCAGTGTAAACCACTCCAACAGAGTATACCAGTAATGGGGGAACCTACTAATCTAAGTGCATGGTTAGGGATTAGATGTTTCAAGTGTGACCAGAGAGAACACATAGCAGTCAAATGTCCACTGAAGCAAGGTGAGAAAAAGAAGGTGAGGGAGCCAGTAAGTGGTGAAGACAACTGGCATTGGTAAGTTGTTTAGAAACAACTGTGGTACCAAATTATCACTAAAATTTATATCATATCTTAGTAGATGGTAAGCAGGTAACTGCTAAGAGGGACACAACTTCTGACATAAACACTATGAGGCCTGCAGTAGTTAGAGAAGAACATCACTTTCATGGGCAGTCCACTCCAGTCATAGCATCTTGAGGGACCCTGTCCCAAATACCTTTGGCTAGGGTTCATCTTGACTGGGAGGGTAGAAGAGGAAGCAAGTAAATAGGTTTGTTTGAGGATGTTCCTGATGATGTCCTGATAGGGAATGACTTTGATGTTGCAGTACCCTGTGTACATGCAGTGACATGCAGTCAGGGTTGGAGAAAGCCATTTGAGTCCAGGAGTCTGGGAGAGACCCAGAAAGATCTCATACCTGAAGCTGGGACTTGTGCTGTGGCTCTTTCAGAGAAGGTGGTATCTGGTAGCATTAAGTTTGAATGTGAGCCACAGCTTCTGGTGGGTACTGATGTTCCCTTGGACACAGTGACTGCAAGGATAGAGATGAGTAGTGGTACCCAGAGTGACAGTGATTTACAGTTGTCAAAAGTTACTAAGATTCCTGTAAAATATGAGCTTGTGTTTCAAAATATTCCTGCAGATGTCCTGATAGGGAATCACTGTGATGATGCAGTGCCTTGTGTGCATGCAGTGACACATAGTTAGCCTGGGAGACAGGCATATATGTCCAGTAGTCTGGGGGATAACCAGAAGATCTCATACTTGAACCTGGTATTAGTGTAGTGGCTATTTCAGAGAAGGAGTTATCCTGTAGCAGTAAGACTGAAAGCGAGCCACAGCTGCTGGGAGGTACTGATGTTTCCTTGGACATGGTAAGTGTAATGATGAAGGGGGTGATGATACTCAGACTGACAGTGAGGTAAACCTGTTGGAAGATACTAGGCTTCCTGTGGAAGGGGAGCTTGGGAGGGTCACAAATGCACAGCTGAGACAGGCTCAACTTATGGACTGTACAGTACAAAGGTTGAGGGAGATAGTTAAGGAAGCACCTGAGGCTCAAGGATGAGGAGATACTGTATACAGGAACAAACATTTGTTGCATAAAGAGTGGACTCCAAAGGGAGGGTTGAAAGGTGAGATAGTACTGCAGTTTGTAGAGGCTAGAACCTACCATCTGCCACTTCTAGTTATAGTCCCTAATACTCTTTGTTCAGGGGATATTAAGGCATAGAAGGAAGGCTTGGTGTCTGGAAAGTGGACTCCTAAGGGATGGCTGGAAGGTGAGGTAATGCAACAATTGGTAGATCCTAGAGCCTACCATCTGCCACTAGCTAAAGTTCCTAATATTTCTTTTGTAGATGATATTGATGTAGAAAATGTGGCAGGTGTTTTGCTAGAATTTTTCAGCAGAGTAAGTTTTCCATGGGAAATACTGACTGACCAAGGTATCAATTTCATGTCAGGCTTACTGAGTTGTCTATGGAAGTGTTGTGTGGTGAGATATTTAAAGAAAACTAACTACTATCCTCAGACTAGTGGTCTTATGGAGAGGTTAAATTCTACATTGAAGACAGGTCTATATCATGAGACTGACACCTTAAAATGTTGACTCTCAGTTGTTCGACACAAAAATGTTGAACTCCAACATTCCCGAATGGCCAAACACCAACGCCACACAAAAACAAACATATTTAAGTGTGGGGGGGCTTCACCCCCCACACCACCCAATGTGTGCGCCTGTGCCCCCTACAGCCCCCTAACTAAATATTTTAACTCCAAGACCGCACTACAGACAGGGAAAGGGCAGGTGTAACAGAAGGGCCAACCGATTTCTTTCCATTGGAAATAAGTCAGTGATTTGGTCATTTAGGAAAGTTGGAGTTTGGCATTTTCGTGTAGAACAAATGAGAGTCAACATTTTAAGATATAGACCCTTGAAGACTATGCTATGGGCATTTGCAGAACAACATGTGAGGGAAGTCTTGGATAGATTAAGTAAGGCAGAATTAACCATTAAACCCAATAAATGTCAAGTGGGTATGCATAGGTCACTTAAATAAGACAGAGAGTGGGAAGTGGTGAAATTAGGCCAGAACCTGTCAAGGTGGAAGCTATCCAAGCATGGCCAGTTCCTGTTGCTAAGAAACAACTGAGATCATTTCTATGGACAGTGGGGTACTATAGGAAATTTGTGCACAATTGCAGTACCATTGCTGCACTCCTTACTGACCTAACTAGGAAGAATAAACTGGGCAATGTAGTTTGGAACACAGATTGTGAACAGGAATTCCAAAAACTCAATGCGATTTTGGGAGGACTCCTTGTGCTCGCTAGCCCAGACTACAATAAAGAATTTATTGTAGAGGAAAATGCTTCAAATTATGTTGTGGTGGCTGTGCTCAACCAAGTATCCAAAGAAGGAGAAGAGCAGTGATTTATCTGAGACATAGACTCCAACCTAGAGAAGAGTGTTATGCAGCTGTGCAGAAAGAGTGTTTGGTCATAATGTGGGAATTTCAAAAGCTGCAGCCCTATCTTTATTGGAGAAAATTCACTGTACTCACAGATCATATCCTTCTAACATGGCTTAATAGGGTCAGTAAGCAGAATGCCAAGTTACTGAGTTGGAGTCTAGAATTGTAAGTATATGATATAACCTTAGTAGAAAACAAATACCCAGTAAGACGCCAAAGTCCAACTTAAGCAGGTAGCACAAATGAAGAAAAACGAAGCAAAGTTGGACACTGCTGACAGCTTAAAAAATCTTCTTTATTCTTAAAATCACAAGATAAGCACTTTCGGGATGACCCTTCTTCAGATAAATAAAATGAATGAGATGGTTCACTTATATACATATAAAAGCCAATCACATTCAGAAATAGCAAGCACATTCAGTGCTTGCTATTTCTGAATGTGATTGGCTTTTATATGTATATAAGTGAACCATCTCATTCATTTTATTTATCTGAAGAAGGGTCATCCCGAAAGCGCTTATCTTGTGATTTTAAGAATAAAGATGATATAACCTTACAATATTGCAGTGAGGTTAATAATGCCAATGTGGACGGATTGTCCAGGAGAAGAGTGGGTTAATATTCTCAGGTAGACCCATTTTTCTCAAGCATCAATTTTCAAGGGTCACTTGAAAATCATGCTTGAGTCATAAGCGGGTGAGAAATGTGAAGAAAATGAAACCACTGTCATCTGTGTTAGCATGTCTGGCAGGAGATTTATGTATATTCTCAGATTAGCTTGTGTTGTTTGCCAGCATGTCTAATTGTGACTATGTAAATAAGTTTTAAACAGTGAGCATTTCCCTCTCTAAAATGAATGTTTAAATAATCTGTCAATGTTTTGATACATTTCTAACTGTGCATGTTTGAGAGGGACATTCTAAGGTAAAAACTGTGGAGTGTCATCTGAACAGTTAATGATGTCACTAGAATGTTCCTGTTTGCTAAGTGATTATTTAAACAGTTGTTTACAGAAAAATATATTTTTCAAACAGCTGACTGTTATTTTTTTTTAAATAAGACAGTTGAGACTGCAGCTTGTCAAGTGCTGAGCAGTTTGTGAAGTTTAGTCCATTACAGTGCTGTGCAGTCAATAGACACCCATGAAAGAGAACTCACTAAATACTGTAAGCCTGCCTTTTGCCTTGTTGTTTTGTGCTAGATTAGATCTGGGACAGTATTATTTAGTTAGATTAGTAAAGCTTCATTATTAAGATAGAGTATTTCTAGAATAATGGACTCATATCCTCCAGTTTAATTTTACATTTTCAGTGATTGAGTTATGGTGTTTATTGAAAGCTTTTGATTTTCATTCTTCTAATCATTTTTCTTTTTATTAAATGTTTTTCATTACTTTGTTTTGTGACTGGAAATCAATGTTTTTCATTAAAGATTAGAGAGTGCTTCTACATGTTTGATACTCCCCAGGTCACCTTGAAGGCCTGATTCCTTATGGTCATAACTATCATTTATTTTGAAATTTAATTTTCATAATTGGACATCCCTTTAGAAGGGCATGAAGACACTTTTATTGGTGGAAGCATTACTTTATTATTTTGGAAAGGGATATAGCTGGAAATCTGTGTCAAGCTTTCCCAGAAGTGTTTGGATGTGTGAAATTTACATTTACTTTGAGTGTGAGTGTATCAGAGGTCTTAAACTGGGACACATTGCTCTGAAGTGTATACTAAGAAAATACATTTGGAGTAGACAGAATTATATAGTCCTGTCCCAGGAAAACAGAGCATGTTTCTGTTGTGTTCTTAGAGGAAAATTGTGAAATTTTACTTCTGTTTAAGTGACAGACTCATATTGGAGTCAGTATTGAGGACTGAAGCTCCTTAATTACTGACCCAGAATAGTAAGAGATGTCATTTACACATTGGTAGTCTAGTGGGATATAGCCAGACGTTATACGAGGATGTGTTTCTCTTTTTACTCTCCTTGTTTTGTATCCTGCCTCATTAGTTTTTGACCCCTGTTGAATCTTTAAAGTTTATCAAGTGGGGAATACTGAGACCCTTCCTTTACTGCTTTATCTGTAAAGCATTTGTACTTAAGTGATCCGTATATGTGTTATCATTTTTTTGTCTTTCAGGAGACAAAATGTCTGCTCAACACAGGCTCCCATTTACAGAGAAAGAAAGTAATACCATCATAAAGGGCTTACATCAACATCATGCACTACTGCTGTCCAGTCCAGACAGTGGGCCAATATGGCTCAATGTACAGCCCTGTGGGACAAATTAGTCCACAACATAAATGATATTGGGTGACGCAGGCACACCTATGTGCAGATGCATCACAGATCCACAGATATGATAACAGCTGCAAGGAGGCATGCAGCTGCAGTGGCATGTGATTTTCAGATCACCGGTGATGGGTCTTCTGCAGAACCACCTCTAACTGCCACAGAGGAATTCCTGACAAACATTGCCACAGAGGCCAGGTTCCAGCAATCAATGACTCAGTACATTCTGGGTGTGGACACCACTCCTGCATCTCAAGAGGAGCTTCCAGGTATGTTTTGTTAGATCATCATTAGAATACTGTGGCATTCTTAAATAGTGTCAGTAGTTTATATGTGTGTGTCAAGTTGTTTTTTGGTTGGGGGATTTTAAGATAGCTGCAGTTTTCAGCTTATTTTGAAGCTGTCAACCACATTCTTATTAACATTTGAGTTACTGCAGATATAGATAAGTAAAGGTATTACCGCCTGTTATACTGTCAAAAGTACAGATTTCTGCTGAATGTCCAGATTTAGGACTGAATATGTATGGCCCATGTTTCATATCATAATGATTTTCTGGCATATTATTGACAAGTCATTAAAGATTGCAGACATAAAATAATGACAGACATCTGAGTTTCAGACTTCATAGCCTTCAGAAATGTCATGCTAAAGCAAAACCTGTTATTCAATCAACTTTCTAAGTTTGTAAGAGCAATATGTCAAACTTGTCCCTATTATTGGGTATTTGTCCACCCATTATTTATGGCTCTGTCCAGATTTCTTGCTCTAAGAGTTTGAGAGGTATGACTAATAGTGACAGCAGTGTAAATTGTTTAGCATATATTGCAGCATAGTAGTGCAGGTATTAATGTATTCTTGTGTTTCTTCCTGTCACAAGAATCCATACTTGGACCCCTTCCATTCAATATCTTCATCAATAACATATACACTGCCTACCTGCATAGCACATTAATCCAATATGCCGATGAGTCCACCATTATATCCTCATCTAATAACATACCAGACATTCTGCAAATAACACAAAATGCCTTTACCTCAGTAGAATCTTGGCTAAATGAATCACAGTTACTGCTTAACCCCAATAAAACAAAACATTCTCATCTGAATTTAAAATTTGCTTCCAAAACAAAACAGAGATTGAAGCTGTAACATACGCTAAGCTACTTGGTGTCTTCATAGACAATGTTGTTGTTGTGTCTTTTGGTTTTTCCTGGTTAGGGGTCGCCACAGCGGAACTCAGGTCCACTAATGATTGGCAGTAGATTTTTTTTCGTGCCAAGTTGCCGGCCCTGACGCACAACCTTCAACGAAGGTACACCCATTCACGCATGTCTCCACACAGAAGACTCTCTAGCTGAGAATCGAATGAGATAACGTCTTACTGTGAGGTGACAATGCTACCGCAGCACCACCATCGCAGTACTGTTAAACTCACATATGAACAATACATACACAATGCTACTGGAAAAAAAAACACTTCAAACGTAGGGCACTCTACAGACACAAAATCTTCATGGATCCTTCTACCAAAAGAATGCTAGCCAATACCTACTTGATCTCCTCTCTACCATACGTACCTCCTATTTTCACCAACATACACTTGTCCCTAAAAAATAAACTTCTGTCCTGCTACTACAAGATCACCAAATTTGCTAAATTGGCTTGGATTCTCACACCAATTTGACTATCTGCAACTATCTATCACACATAAAATAATATACAAACCATATTCCTGCCCCACCCTAAAATCTATTCTGCACAGCTACATTTCTTCCTAAACTCGTTAAACAAATGACTGAGTGTACACAAACCTAATAGAAGAGAAGGCCAATGTCATTATTCCTATACTATAGCTAAACTAAGGAATGTTTTATCAGAACAAATTACTAGTATTGATAATTCCAAGAAATTCAAGATTACACTAAAGAAAACACCTTCTTAACTCACACACCTGCCTATGTTCTAATACATATAGCCCACACCTCTACCTCTTAATCTTTCATAGTCATCTTTCTCCCAAACTTCTATTCCATCACCTACCTATGCCTCTTTTCTTTTCTTTAATAATTCACCTGCAACTACCTCCTATATACTTCTTATCCCTAGCAAACCCCACTCCCTTTTACCTTAAAACTCCCTCTTGTCCCCATTGCTCCTACTTTCCTACTGACTTCTTCCTTAACTCATCTCTCAAACAGCCAGAATATTATGCTTACTTTCTCCTCTAACCCTCTACCTCATTACTACTATTAATATCCTTCAATATAAACCACATTCATCTTCTCCAGTTACTATCAAACATTTATTACAGTATTCTTGAATCTGCCTATAATGCACAAGCAAATGCATTTTTACATGTCTTTCATTTATATTCATTAAACAGATCACAATTCTCACTGTAAGCACTATTTCAGCACCTCCATTGTAACTCATGTACACATTATTGTAACACTTTCTGCAATTCTACTTATGTTTTGTATATATATATATATATATATATATATATATATATATATATAATATTTTTACTATGATAAATGTTATTATTAAACATTACTGGAGCTTTTCTCTGCCGAACATGTGTTTTTGACTTAGTCAGACTTTCCTGGTCAACAAATGTCAATAAGTAAATAAGTAAATAAATAAATAAATCACAGGTGATCATGGAAGTGGTTCTGTGTCCCCTGCACTGGGTCTATATCAGAAGAGCAAACACTTAAAATATTTTATTTATTTATTTATTTCCAGTTTGATTACCGGGGAAGTCCACTGGGTCAACATGGCCTGTTTTCAGTGGAGGCCCGGGGAGAAAAGCTCCGAGAATGCATTAAAAAGAACAATTTACATACAGGATTTAAATAAATGCAAGCTAGGTCTGAGAATGCATTTGCAGTTTACAAATATTATAACAAGAGGTACCTTTAGTAACAGAAACAATTCTGTAGATCTCTATATTTACAATATTTACAAGTTTTGTTGAGCAAAAATAGCTGTAGGAGAGGTAAGGAGAGGAATAAGCAGCAGGACAGTGCAGGGAGATTTGATAGAGATGAAAGAGTATGTCTGAGGAAGGTATATAGGGATTATGTGCCAGTAGTGGAAGATTCTTAAGGCTTGAATTGATCGATACTTAAGTAAGGAGGGGTTTTGTGCTGAATGGGGACCCTTTTAAGGCTTAAGGTAATCAGAGATTAAGTAGGGAGTAGATAGGGGCATTTTCGTTTAGTAGACAGGTGTTTGAAAAGCTGGGCTTTGAAATTTTCATAGTTTTGGGTGCTTCTTAGTGACTGAAGAAGGGAATTCCATTTTTTGCCTAGAGCATAGGAGAGGAGCAGTTGGCCAGTGGGATGTTTGGGTTTATGGATAGCTATTAAGTTCTGATGTTTAGATCTAAGGGTTCTGTTGGGTATATAGGGAGAGAGGATATTATTTAGAGAAGGGCATTTTGTAGGCTGAAATATGAGTGTATGAGCTGTAGAAAGTTGTAGGTAATCTAGGTGGTTTGGAAGTTCTAGCCAGTTCAGGGTTTGTAGGGTGAGGCAGTGGTGAGTGGAATTTTTAGATTTGGAGGCAAATTTAGAGATTTTATTGTAGCAACTTTCTAGTTTGGAGGTAATGGAAGAGGACAGGTTGGTTAGGAGTGGAGCACCATATAGTAAGGAAGGAAGGAGAAAAGTAGAGGCTAGAGCTTGTCTAGTGGAGTTGAGAGAAAGTGATAGTTTCTATACTGCATACCTAGCTTTTGGTGGGTCTTTTTAATGTTCTGTTGTACATGTAAATCGAACTTTAGGTGTTCATCAACTATTATATCTAGCAGTTTAGTAGATGGGATGACTTCTATAGGTGTATTGGTTTGCTAAGGATTTTGAAATCATTTTTTTTTGAAGGAATAGTTCTTAGTGGGAGGGAATAGTAGAATTTTGGATTTGCTAGCATTAAGAGAGAGGTGGTTTTGGTACATCCAGTTTTCAGTTTTTGAGAAGGCAGTTTGGGTTTTAGAGAGCAATTCAGAGAGGTTAGAGGCAGAGCAGACTAGGGTTGAGTCATCTGCGTACTGAATGATTTTGGTGTCAGGAATAGCAGTGTGAAAGTTATTTATGAAGATGTTGAATAGCATAGGTCTGAGGATGGATCCCTGTGGGACGCCAGTGGGGGTGGGTAAGAAGGAAGAGATGGAGTTTTTCCATTTGACAGCTTGAGATCTGTCTGATAGATAACTGCAGAACCAGGATAGAGTTTTAGGGGAGATGTAAAGATTTGAGAGATGACAGAGCAGATGGTTATGGGAGATAGTGTCAAATGCTTTGGACAGATCTAGAAGAACAGTAGAAACTAGCTGTCCTGACTCATGGGCTTGGTTGACAGTATCTAAGAAATAAATTAGAGTGGTTATGGTGCTGTGGCCATGGCAGAATCCATGCTGAGTAGGTGTGAGGAGATTGTTTTGGGTCAGGAATGGCATAAGTTGGAGGTGGATGCACTTTTCAATGATTTTAGAAATAGGGGATAATAAGGCAATAGGGTGGAAATTTGAGATGCTGGTATTTTTTCCTCCCTTGTGGAGTGGGAGAATGAAGGCTGAGCACCAGAGCTTAGGGACATATGATTCTTTTATTTATCTGTTTATAATGATACTAATTGGGAGAGCAATGCCTTCTGTGGCATGTTTTAGGTAGGATGAGGGAATGTTGTCAGAAGCATTAGAGCAGGGCTTAAGTTTGGATAGGAGTTTTTATGAGAGTTGTGGAGATGGATTTAAGCTTGAATAGAGGAGGAAGGTTATTTGAAAGGTTAGAAGGGGGAGGAAGAGAGGTAGATGGGTTGTTGTTGGGAAAAGACTTTGTGAGGGAGGAAATGGTTTCGATGAAAAAGGAATTAAATTCAGAACCTAGTTGATGGTCAATTTTACTTGGATTGGGACATGGATTAGTTTTTGATCCTGGATGGAGAAGTGAGTTTATTGTCTTCCAGATTTTTTTTTGGATTATTATAGTTATTAGACTGGAGCTTAGTGTAGTAGTTTTTTTTTGTCCTTGTTGATTAGCTTTTTAGAGAGGTTATGGAGCTGTTTATATTGAAGGAAGGTACTAGGTAAATTGTTTTTTTTTTGGTGTAGCTTCCACAGTTTGTCCCTTTGGTGCATTGTTTGTTTGGTCTCTTTGGAGAGCCAGGGAACTATGTTCGTTTTGATTCTTTTATTTCTTAGGGGGGCTACAGAGTTTACGGTTTCAAGGAAGACAGAGTTGAAATGTTCTATAGCTTTATCGAGGGGAAGAGTGTATAGAGCATGTCAGTTCATTTGTTTGAATATATTTGTGAAAGTAGTAGGGTTAAAGTTGCGAAGGTTGCGAGTAAGGAGATATTGATGTTGGTGTGGAGAAGAGCTGGTGGAGCGATGAATGAAGGCTGGTAGATGGTCACTAAAGGTATCAGGAATTGTGCCAGATTTGGTTATTTTATTAGGGTTAGAGACAAGGATCCAGTGAAGGGTGGTTCCGGGGGGATTGATTTTGTTAGGTCTGGTGATAGAAAGGATAGTCTGAGTGAAATTGTAAAGGTTGATAGATAGGGAAGGAGAGGGGATATTGAATTTGTTCCAATCAATATTTACATCTCCTAAGATGTAAGTCTCAAAGGTAAGTTTTGTGGAAGCCCATAGGAGAATTTCTTCAAGTATTGGTATATTATTACCAGGAGGGATGTAGAGGGCAATGAAGCAAATGTTTTTGTGCTTGTTTAATTTTAGTAGTCCAGCAGTTAGTTCAGTGTTTTTGAATTGGGTGATAGGAGTTTGGATGGGGTACTAGGGAGAGCAGATTAGAATAGACTAAAGCGGTGCCACCACCTTTTTTACTTGCACAGTCATTTCTGAGAATATGAAATCCAGGGGGCAGAATCTCTGAATCAGAGTTGGAGGGTTTGAGCCAGGTTTCAGAGATGGCTATGATGTCAGGTTGGTTATGGCTTAGCCAGATATGAAATTGGTGAGATTTATTGTAAGACTATGAGCTTTTATTGTGAAGATCTTTAGGGTGTTGTCAGAGGTGGAAATAGTTATGGGGTTGGAGTTGTTGTTACAGGTTGAGGGACCAGGGTTGGGGTGGATGTCACCTGCTAGGAATAGTTTGTTAGAGGAGACATCCTCTGGCCATTTTTGCTCTTAGGGAGTAGGTTTGGGAAGATTGGAGTTGGTGACACTATTTTGGGTTTGGTGGAGAAGATTTTAGGATGACAAATGTGCAGAGGGTTGGATTGAATGAGGGAAGGGGAGATAAAGTGGAAAGAGTGAGGATACAGGGGAGAGACATTAGAGGTTGTTTTTGTTGGTATAATTGGACAGGCAAGGGAGTTATAAGAAGTGTCTTAGTATAGGGGAATTAGTAGTAGAAGTAGGAGGTAGGGGGTATGGAAGTTTTGATGTTGTAAGGAGAACATGTCAGAGAGGAGAAGGTGAGAGGAGAGGGAGAGTGAGAAGTATGGATTAGAATGGAAACTGAGGAGAAAGAGAGAGACAAGTAAGGTTTATAATGGAAAAGGAGTGTTATGATTGGGGTAATGTGTTATAAAATAATAGAGGAATTATGGGAAGTAAATGAGTGTGTAATGAATTTTGGAGTTGTATTGGAATTAGAGAAGAGAGGGGGAAAGTAGAAATGTAAGGGAGGGGTGTAACTGTAGGAGTGTATGTAGGAGGGTTGTGTGAGGGAGGGTTAGTGAGGAGATGATGAGGATTGGTTAATTAAGCTGAGGGGGTGTGGTAATGAAGAGAGGATGAGGATTGGCTGATTAAGCTGGGGGGGTGTGGTAAGGCCAGGATATAGGTAAGAGCACTGGGGTGGGTGGGAATTGGGGGTAGGGTAGGGGAGCAGAATGAGCCTGCAGGGCGAATGGAGTGGGAAGAGCCAAATCCTGTGAGTGCAGCAGGAAAAAAGTATCAGCAGAGTGTAGTCTACTAGAGACAGAAGAAAGAGTTGTACTGCAAGTGTTAGGTGAGGTAGAGTAGGTTAGCTTTTCAAGAGGGATTGTGCAGGTAGAAAGAAAATACTTACAGTTTAGTGATGTTAGATCTCAGCCAGCTTATTTGTGTAAAAACCTAAAAAAACAGTTGAGAGTGGACTGATAAACTGGGGTTGTAAGGGCAGAGACTGCCACCTAGTGGTGGAAAACGCAATAAGTAGCAGGGAAAGATCAAAACTGTAGTAGATTTAAGTAATTTCTGTGTTAGGGAGAGTTAGAAGTATATTCAAGGTAGGGGGGAAGTAGAAGGGGGAAGGGGAAAACCGGTCTGCGGAAGGCTGCTATAGCACACACAAGGAGGGCTGCTGTAGCACACACACAAGGAGGTCAGACTCCTAACTAACAAATAGCACAGCAAGTATTCAGAAATTAAGTTCCTTATTTTAAGCACGTGCGTTAGTTCAAGTCCTGTAACAGGGTCTCCTTTAATGGAAGTTTCCAGGGTGCCAGGCAAGCAGATAGGGATTCAAGGTATCTTCAGGAATTAGTCAGAGATATTCCTTTGTACTAAATGCAGGGAGGGAGGACCCAGGGCTAAATTACTGTAGGAGGAAGAGAGACAATACCAAAATTAGTTTAAACTGCAGGTTAAGAAAAGACAGAAAGAAGGGGAGAAAGGGAGAGGAGTAGAAATGTGAAGGGCAGAATTGCATAGCAGAGAGCAGTAGCTAGAGAATAGGTTAGAAAAACAGGTAAGGCTTGTGTCATTAGTGATGAGGAGAGAGGGATATAGATAGTGGAGAGTAGTGGCAGCTAGAAGAAGGAGAGCAGCAGAAAGTAAGAGTAGAAAACAATATTTTGTAGGCAGTGAGACTTTCAATATGACAGACAGTTGCTCTGCTTTGTTAAATAGTATCAAACTTTTAACAGCATGATAAATATTAGCGACTCTAAAGTCAGCTAAAAAGGAGAAAATATTTACACTGTAGCAAGCTTAGTATAGGCAAATATCAGGCAAGGTGTTCATATCCCTTAAAAAGCTACAAAATGATTCCAAAGCAGGGAATATCACCTAAAATAAAAAAGTAATCTAATGCAGGGAAGTCAAAATGTATAACATTAGTACAGAAAGTTATACAAATAAAATAACATCAGTGCAGAATGTTATACAGTAACAGCATCAAAAAAGTGTGAGTAAATCACATAGAGCTTTTTTTACACACTTACAATTAAGGAGGCAAAGGAAACTAGCGTGGTGGAATTCAATGCGAGCAAGCTTTCTAAATATGCGCCTGTAAAAGGTAAGGAGCTAGTATTAGACACTATTGTAAGGAGAAAAATATCAGTTGCGCCTGTGGGGGAGTATGGTGCAGGAGATAAGAATAAGCACTCTGCACTGGGCTTTAGGAAGGCATGGAGCTAGTAAGATGTTCATGCACACAGAAATATGAAGACTAATAATCAGAAATGCAGTAAAAATTCCTGAGTGAACAGGCATTTTAGGATGCACGTCTTGTAGGCATGCTTCTGTTTTATAGCTGTATTAGTTTACGTCGCTATGAAAGCCACGAGGTGGCCTATTGTGCACACCAAAAAGAAAAAGTGGAAGCACATCCTAAATGGGACAGGTTTTACACCAACCACAGTCCCGTTTGCTATGTCTTTCTTCAGAAACGGTAATGTTGCTCAAGTTGGCAAGCTGCTCGCAGAAGACCATGTGCTAGTATAAGCACAGCAGTGGTGCATTCTAAGATGCACATCTAGTAGGCATGCTTCTGTTTTATTGCTGTATTAGTTGATTTAGCTAAAAAAGCCACAAGGTCACCTATTGCGCACACCTAAAAGAAAAAGTAGAAGCACAGCCTAAATGGGACAGGTTTTGCAGGTTTTACACCAACCACAGTCCTGTTTGCTAGGTTTTAGGAATGATAACCTTGCTCAACTCAATAAGTTGCTCACAGGGTCAGTATGCTAGAATAAACACTGCAGTAGGGGCAGAATTATTGTGCTATACAATTGGACGCTAACGAAAACAATGGTGGTTATAAATAAGCAGGAATTAAAGCACTGTAGGGAGGGACTGCACTATCCCATCCCGAACTTAAAAAGACATGTGTACAGCCATTTAGACCATGTTAGCAAGCAAGATAATCATTTTATAAGTAAAATTAACGCAAATAGACAGGTATGCTGCTTAAAACAACTATGTTAAGTAGACCTACCAGCATGTGAGAAAGGCAGCCCGGACCATAGGACCAGAGGGGGGAGGCTGTAGCCGTTTAGTGGAGGGATTCAAAAATGGTGCCACAGTCCAAATGAGGTAGAACTAACCTCTGGGAGGAGGCCATCAGGGGGCAGGGGGGAGCTAGATGGAAAACTGATTGGTTTAGAGGAGTAAAAAGTAGGAGTGGCTGGTGAGAATGAAAGGCAGGTAAAAAAAGGGGGGGCATCAGTAATATGGGGAGAGGCCAGAACCAAATCCTGTGAGTGCAGCAGAAAAAAAGTATCAGCAGAGTGTAATTTACTAGTGAGAGCAGAAAGAGTTGCACTACAAGTGTCAGGCGAGGTGGAGTAGGTTAGCTTTTCAAGAGGGATTGTGCAGGTAGAAAGAAAATACTTACAGTTTAGTGATGTTAGATCTCAGCCAGCTTATTAGTGTAAAAACTAAAAACCAGTTGAGAGTGGACTAATAAACTGGGGATGTAAGGGCAGAGATTGCCACCTAGCGAATGCTGTTCTATCAAACTGAAAACTACAAAACCTCAAAATGTCGAAAGAATGAATCAGTGATTTTTTTCCCAGGGAAAAAATCTCTGATCCAAAAAAAAAGAAAAGAATGTGCAACACAGTGGAGAAAACAGCAAAGTCCCAAGAATGGCCTAGCAATGTTTTTCCCACGGAAAAAAAAATGCTGTTCCGTGTTTTCGACATTTTGACATTTCATAGTTTTCAGTTCGACAGAAGACCATTCCCTATTTTAAGCATTCACTCTTCTGATAGGAACCCCCCCTGTGCCACCTGATGTCAGTGTCTCAGCAGACTCTGATGATCGTAGCCAAAGTGAGGCACAGCCAGGTGTTGCAGAGGCTGAATCTGACACAGAGGCTGACACTTTCCCCATACACAGGCAGTATGCTTATGCATCACCAGTCCACTGAGGCCACGGATATTGGACTGGAGGAGGGTGAAGACATTGACTAGGGTAGTGTAGCAACTGCTGCTTCATAGCCTGTTGACTTTGGCCATAGCCAAACTGTTCGTGAGATGCCACACAGGAGACCTGATAGGGATGCTCAGAGGAGGCTTGCTGTTCCTCCTCAACCTGGTGCTGGTGTATCTTCATGTGTAACACAGCATATGTTTAGGGCCATCATAGAGGCATAGGTACATTTAGAAAAGCATTCCAGACAAATTCACAGGGTTGTAGATATGGCACAGTCTGACATCTGTGACTGCCTCCACAGTGTTGTTGATTCCATGGATAGGATGAATGACACATTGGAGTGATGTGTGTCTGTGATGGAGCATGGAGTATCTGTCATGGAACGCACCTTGTTTGTGATGGAACATCTGCTGGGAGGGGAACGTCAGGCTCATGGGCATAGGTCAGCAACTACATCTGCTGTATGTCAATGTGGCCATGTCCGATCTTGCTCGCGTAGCAGCAGTACTTCCACTGCTACATCAGGGAGTGTGCTGTACACACCCAGATGTGGCAGGTCATGGGCACATGGTCCCTTGCTATTCCTGTGAAGGGAGCATGTCCAGCAGATATTACTCACCAGCAGGTAGTAGCCCTGCATCTGACCTTGGGTATGGAGTTGTTAGTGCAACTCCTGGCAGAGCTATTTATTATTGCTGTGGATGACATGTCAACTCTACCATGCATGGCTCACATCTGTCCAACATACAGTCATGTAGAGATAGCACTGAGCTTGGCTCTGTGTATGCAGACAGTCACACACCAATGTTACATTGAGGGCACCTACAGACACACACAACATTTTTATAGTCCATTTTGACTGCTTCACTTCCTTACCTACACAGAATCATACACCTTTTGTGTCAGCCTAGGCCTCCTGCACCCCCACACAACACCTTGTGCAAGTGGTGATAACTGTGCCATATCCCTTTTTTGTATCTTTTGGATTAAGCTATGTGGCTGATGCACAGGGTGACTGTTTACATAAATGATGATTTACATATGCATGTGTGGTGTTGAACTGATGATTGCACCTGTCAGTTATATTGTACTTAGCCAGTTATACAGAAGCCACTATCATCATTTTACTACTTTGCAGTGGATGCTCTTGTAAGGGTTGTGAAGTTAACAACTGAAATTTGTATCATTTTCTTCTTTCTGCTTTTCTCGGTTAGTAATCACCACAGTGGATCACCTGTCTGCTCATGATTGGCAGTAGAGTTTTACAGTGTTGAGTTGCCAGCCCAGCACCTGACCTTCCATGGAAGCGCACACATGCACGCACTCACACCTAGGGCCAATTTAGAGTATCCAATCTACCTACAGCATGTCTTTGGTATGTGGGAAGAAACCGGAGCACCCAGACGAAACCCATACGACCACAAGGAGGACATGCAGACTCCACACAGAAAGCACCCCAGCTGAGGATTGAACCAGAGAACCTCTTGCTGTGAGGTGGCAATGCTAATCACTGCACCACCATGGCCACCCTGAAATTTGTATCATGCAATTTTAAATTTTCCCTGTAATTATTTTTATTACAGAGTTATAGTGCACATCACAAGTCACAACATCAGATTCAGATATCAGGATTTTAACTATGCATTGTAGTTAACTCTCATCAAAACAGAAATACAGTATAACAGTATGTCTGGCATGTACATCACCATAGCTTCATAGGTACATAGGATGTTACTTGGTTATTGACCTGATGGTGTTTAGAAGCTGAAACATTAAATCACAATATAAAATTTGATGTCAGATATTGTGTATGGGCAAGATGTGTCTAGCAAGGACTACCTATGTCTAGGTGAGAAGCAGGGGCAATGCAGGGCAGAGATTAATGGTTTCACATCAAGTCATCCAGGCAGGTATGCAGCAGTGTCATGGAGGTCCTCAGCTTGAGATGGTTGTGAAGCCTATTCCAGAGGAGTAGCAAGCTATGGGAGGTGAATCTGTCTCTCCAGCATGTCCTATATATGTCAGTCTACACTATTGGCCCTTGAACAGCTGACTGTAGTCCCAAATGACATATGCAGGGGCAGCACTTCCATCACAACTGGGTCAGAGATAGCACTGTAAGACAACATGTCACCTTGAAGCAGTCTCTATCATACTGAGTACAGCGACAGCTACATCAGTCTATCCATATTAAACACTTGTTTGATACCCTGATTTATATTAGTTGTGAGGTCTGTCAAGTTTCTGCAGGTGCCTGTTACACTACATAGCAAAGGGAGCATTATATTCAAGAGTAGGCCTGATGAGAGATGACTATAGGGGATTTAAAACTGAATGTGATACTGCCGCAGTCTGATGCAATATGTAGAAAACCTTCCTCACCACAGTAGACACATGTTGCATTCTACTTGTGTTCCCAGGTCTATCAATATAGAATTGGTGATTAGAATATTCAGGGTTATGTCATAATAAGCTGGAACATTGTTAATACCAAAGGAAATGATTGCCAAAGGGTGTCCAAACATACTGAGTAATGTTACTAATAATCCAAATGGTAAGTGTGACCAAGACTTGCAAGGCTATGTAGGAGTGGCCTGTACAGTGTCACCAAATACATATGCAAATATTCTAGGAGCTTAGATATGTTTCACAAATATCAGCACAAAGATAGGTTTAAATATATTTAATAATAAATAATAAAAAAAACAAGACAATAATCAATCGACACAGTAACTACAGAGTTCAAAATCACAGGAACTATTTTAAAACAATATTGCAGTACAGTCTCAAATAAATACAGAAAACATCTAAACTAATCTTTCCTATATTCCTATCTATATCTAAAAGATACTATGCCCTGAATCTGACTTACAGGCAAGTGCAGATAACGATGATGATGTTTCCAGGTCAAAGACAAAATACAAAATGCCAAGTCACTCTCTGAGAGAGTTCTTAAATTAATATCAAACCTTACTGCTGTGTCAGCTTGCATGACATCACTCTTTGCCACCTGCTTTCAGTTCCCAGGCTAACAAAAACTAACATCTCTATGTTAAAAATACACATTCCTCAGATGTTTGCTGAGAACTGGAAGTCATAAAACAATTAAACACTTTTACATTTTAGACCTAGTAATTACTTTTGTCCTAGACAAGAGAAAACCTCTAGCTCTAGACATTGCTTCTACTTCACTGAAACTGAAGGATAACACAATCGTACAACACTTTAATTTTAACTTATTTACTTGAAGTTTTATAAGTTAACTCTGTATGTTCCAGCTTCTACTATTAAAACATACATTTGCACAGATATATAGTTTATATACATTTCTGCTCTTTTCAAGTAGGATACACTGTGGACACATCCTTGAAGCATAGTACTGTACAGACCCTGTTCAACACACACTTCTACACCAGTAGTTTAATATACATATATATAGAGTTCTCTTACATTTATAAGACAAGCATATGAATCATGTTGATATTCACAAATGACATATGATTATTTACATAATTTCAGATAGCTGAGCTGGCAGTGTCACATATGGGAGTCATGATAACTGCCAGGATTGCCAGCACACACATTCAAGCTAGTCCTCTGAGCATTGCACATGACTTGGCAGTTGATGGAGTGGTATGCCTTGTGATTAATGTAGATTCTACCCTGCTCACCTGGTGGTGTCTGGATGTGTTCATGAGTGCAATTGATGGCACCCAGTACTTTAGGGCAGTGCACTACATGATTGATTTGTTGCATATTGCTGGCCCTCTCCTCAGAAGAATAGGGAAAATATATGTGCTTTTTATTGACCCATTTTCCTGTGGGTGTTCTAAGTGCACCAATGCACAAATATGTTAAGAAATAAAAGGGATGCTGACACACAGCCTGATGTCATCACTCACTGTTGACATCCATTGGAATCAAAAACACTGTATAATCGCCTACACGGAATGAACATACCTACACAGTTACTCTTTTTTTGTGATTCAACAAGTCTACTGAGTTTTGACCTCATTTGCATAATGACCATGCTGACATCCTGGAATCTACATGGTTAGTAGCCGTGCAGGGAAACTGCACAGGAACACAATGTTGTAAACACAAGGCAGGGTATTACTTTGCCTAAATATGTGATACACACTATATAATGCGCAAAGTATATTAGAATACTCTGTCTCTTGTGTTTTAAACATTTTAGCAGCCTGTATTAAAAGTGTATTCTTCATTTGGGGGTGGGGGACCAAAGATGCATTTATGTCATGGCAGTTAAAATGACATTTGTATTTGGAAGACTGACTTTTTAGCATCCACAGTGTGTACTCAGGCCATAATATGTGTGCTGTTACCTGTTAGGGTCAGTTCTGTCAATATTTTAGGACTTCTGCTTGCCCTTGTTTCCATGTAGACTCCTGTACTCAGAAATTTTACAAGTACAGTGCTAACATGTTCACGGAGTTTAGATGATTTCATTATAGGCTGACGGATCACTCAATCATGTTGATTTGTTTTGTTCACATACATTTTAGCTACTTATGCTGAAATTTCCATATTTGCATGTTAGTGCATGTGATTGTGTCCAGTTACATGGAGTTTATTAAATCTTCTTCTTTTGGCTTTTCCCGGTAAGGGGTCGCCACAGTGGATCACTTGTCCTCTCATGACTGGCAGTGGAGTTTTACGGTGTTGAGTTGACAGCCCAACCTTCCACAGAAGGGACATACACACTCACACCTAGGGCCAATTTAGAGTGTCCAATCCACCTACAGCATGACTTTGGGAGGAAACCGGAGCACCTGGTGGAAACCCACACAACCACAGGGAGGACATGAAGACTCTGCACAGAAGGCACCCCAGCCAAAGATTGAACCGGAGAACCTCTTGCTGTGACATGGCAACGTGAACCACTGCACCACCGTGGCTGCCCATGGAGTTTATTCAATCTAAAACTTCTAATTTACTGCCTTCTGCACTTGCTTATAGTCATTTGTTAATTTAATTGCATTTATTTAAACTGTATTTGCTGTAATATTGCTACACACTCAAGTGAGCTAGCCTGCACTGCATTTCAATTGTATTTACTGCTGTTTTAGCTGCTTTTCTGTAACAAAAAAAAAAAATATGTATATATATATATATATATATATATATATATATATATATATATATATATAGATCTACTACTTTTGATCGACAGCACATTTGATTGAAAACCATTTGATCGACAGCACATTTGATCAAAAAACAGTATTCATGGAAATTAACAGGGATTTGTCCCCCTCCCCAAAGCTGTGCGACCCTGGAGTTGATATATAAAGGTGGGGGGATGTGGGGGGGCACAGCTCCCTACATTGGGGGGTGTGGGGGTGAAGCCCCTCACCTAATTTCCTTTAAATGAAGAAAATAAAAGAAAAAATATATATTTTAAATGAAAATAGATGGGGGGCGGTGCCCCCCCACCCCCCCCACCTTATATATATTAACTCCAGGGTCACACAACTTTGGGGAGGGGGACAAATCCCTGTTAATTGCCATGAATACTGGTTTTTGATCAAATGTGTTGTCAATCAAATGAGTTTCGATCAAATGTGCTGTCGATCAAAAGTAGTAGATCCATATATATATATATATATATATATATATATATATATATATATATAGATATATATATATATATATATATATATATATATATATATTCTAAGCTTGTTTCCTGCCTTTCCTGTAACTAGTCTAGTGCAGACACAGACTTGCTGTATCCAGGAGTGTTGGTAAGCTTCTGAGCCCCCAAGGCCTTTCTGTGTTGGAGGGAAGCCTTCTAGCTTATCAGTGGGAGTGGTAAGCACTAGGTAGCCTATCTACCACAAGAGGATGGTATTTTGGCCCAGAAATTGTAGTTTATTGGCCGCTTGGGCAGTTTTTCCATCTCTTTTAACTTTCTGGTTTAAATGCCCAGGTTTGCGTTTGTTCCCCGCCTTTCCTGTAACTAGTATAGTCCAGGTACAGATTTACTGTATCCAGGACTTTTTGTAAGCTTCTGAGCCCCAAAGCATTTCTGTGTTGGAGGGCAGTCTTCTAGCTTATCAGTGGGAGTTATAAGTACTATGTAGCCTATCGACCAGAAGAGGAGTGTTTTTTGGCCCAGAAATTTTAGTTTATTGACAATTTGGGCAGTTTTTCCATCTCTTTCAACTTTCTGGTTTAAACGCTCACATTTGCGCTTGTTTCCTGCTTTTCCTGTAACTAGTCTAGTCCAGATACAGATTTTCAGTATCCAGGACTGTTGGTAAGCTTCTGAGCCCCCCAGCCTTTCTGTGTTGGAGGGAAGCCTTCTACCTTGTCAGTGGGAGAGGTAAGTACTAGGTAGCCTATCTACCACAAAAGGAGTGATTCCTGGCCCAGAAATTGTAGCTTATTGGCTGTTTATGCAGCTTTTTCCATCTTTTTCAACTTTCTGGTTTAAAAGCCCACATTTGTGCTTGTTTCCCACCTTTCCTGTAACTAGTCTAGTCAAGATACAGAGATGCTGTATCCAGGACTGTTGGTAAGCTTCTGAGCCCCCCCCCCCAAGCCTTTCTGTGTTGGAGGGAAGCCTTCTAGCTTATCAGAGGGAGTGGTATGCACTAGGTAGCCTATTTACCTCAAGAGGAGTGGTTTCTGGCTCAGAAATTGTAGTCTATTGGCCATTTGGGCAGTTTTTCCATATCTTTCAACTTTCTGGTTTAAAAGCCCACATTTGCACTTGTTACCCACATTTCCTGTAACTAGTGTAGTCCAGGTACAAAGTTTCTGTATCCAGGACTGTTTGTAAGCTTCTGAGCCCCCTGACCGTTTCTGTGTTGGAGTGACGTCTTCTAGCTTATCAGTGGGAGTTTTAAGGTCTAGGTAGCCTATCTGCAACAAGAGGAGTGGTTTTGGCCCAGAAATTGTAGTTTATTGACCATTTCAGCAGTTTTCCTTCTCTTTCAACTTTCTGGTTTAAAAGCCCACATCTGTGCTTGTTTCCCACCTTTCCTGTAACTAATCTCGTCCAGATAAAGATTTGCTGTATCCAGGACTGTTTTTAAGATTCTGAGTAGTGCCAAAGTCAGCTCTTCAATTTTTACATTAGATTTGCTAGTTCTCTCCTTTCCTGCACTTTTTCTTGCTTGTTAGTTTAGCACTTTACCAGACTTCTTGTAGCAATTATTGTAATACACAAAAGTGCTACCAGCACTAAATGTTCTACAAGGAAACAGCTCCAGTACATATTAATGCCCACCCCCTCCAGGCATATCTAAAGGTCAGCTTCCTGTGCTTTCTCCTATTAATCTGGTGAACTTGGGCATCCTGAGGCAATGTATCAACTGCCTCATGTACACTGACAACCCTCTCCGCTTACCCCTGAACACTCAGACTTGTGAGAGATGCACTTATATATCCAAATTGGAAGCAATGCACTCTCCAGCTAAGACCGATATAGCTGTTCAAGAGGAGAAGGTCAACACTTGCACCAAACCGCATGGAACACATAGCCCTCCCGAACACACTCCAGCATTGCATTCACATAAAAAACACAAACCACACATCCACCTTCACAGAGGCTCTCAATAAAAATCTAACCAAACAACAGAGACCTTCAAGGCAGAAACACACTCGACCACCACAACACAACACTAATCATGAGACACATAACTCTCCTAAACAGTGTGCCACTCAATCAAAGCCCCTGAAGCAAAACAGCATGCCCAACACACTAGTCACAGGTGACTGAATAGTGAGGCACACTGATGTCCCACTCACTAGGTTGAATAAGAAAAAAGTAACAGTCAGCTGCCTGTCAGGTGCCAAAATCCACCACATAATGCATGCACTCAGGTCCCTCAACAATAGGTACAAATATGACTCTGTCATTGTACATGTGGGTGTGAATGACCTGAGACGTACCTCCCTGGACTATATGAAAAAAGACATGGAGAAGCTCTCGGATTATGTAGCACAGGCGGATATGACCCTAACCCTGAGCTGCATCCTACCATCACCTAGAATGATACCACAGTACAAGCAGAAAATGATTGATTTCAACAATTGGATAAGTTTCTGGTGTCATTCTAAGGGGATCCAGTATATGTATGCCTGGGATGACATGATTAACAGACCTTGATGCTTTGCTAGAGATGGCCTGCATTTGTCACCCATGGGCTTCTGGATACTGACCAAGGCTCTTGCCACCCCTACAGTGCCTTTTTTAGGCGGTGTTCCAAAGACCAAATTACCACCATAACAGCTACAAACAAATGTAATTTGAAGGTCATGCTGCTCAGTGTTAGAAGTCTAAATCTCAAAATGCTGTAACAGAGACCTGGTTCAAGGCAGCAGAAAGCACCCCTGCTCTACCAGGCTACAAATCATTCCACACCTTTCAGCCCCAGAATTTGGACTGAAACTCCAAAGGTGGTGATGTTTCCATATTCATAAAGGATGGGCATACCTTCAGACTGGTAGTCCAACATAACACATCTGAGATACTTCAGGTGCAGCTAACATTGGGTAAGACAGTGATTCAGGTCTTAGCCTGCTATATGTCTCCAACCATGTCCCAAGATTCACACTCCACATTCCTAAGCACCCTGGAGAATATTAGGGTCCAACCTAACACTCTCACACTGGGTGACTTCAACTACCCCTCCATTAACTTGGAAAACTAATCATGTACCAATACACTTGCCCAACACTTTCTGGAATTCATTAATTCCAATGCCCTGGACCAACTCATTCTTACCCCCACTAGAGGTAGCAATATCCTTGACCTGGTCATTACTAACATGGGCGACCACTGCTCTACACCAATAATCAACTCCTCCCTGGTTAGATCCGATCACAAGCTAATCACCTTGGAAATCCACATCCCTTCCACCCCCCCAACAAAGATAACCACCATAAAAAACTTCTCGAAAGCTAACTTTGGGCTCCTAAAAACAGAGGTGGCTAACATCATGGAACCCATGCAAATGGAGAATAGTTGCATTACCGCCAAATCATACACCAATGCACTGTACGAACATGTACACAAATGCATGGATCTCGACATACCCAATAGAACTAACACAGTCTCCTCAAAAAAAGGAAGCCAATCTGGTTCTCCCCTGCCGTAAACAAACTACAACAGAAGGCGGAAACTGATGTGGAATAAGGTGAAGTCCCAAGACTGGAAAAACTCCCTTATCAGCCTCAACAAAAGGTTGAGATCCCTCATCAAATCTTCTAAAGCTAGCTGTGAAAACAGAATTGCAGAAAATAGTAAAGACAACCACAAGGCCTTCCATAGTTATGTAAAGAATCTCCATGGCAAGACCCAGATTTGCTCTGAGCTACTGCACAATGGTACCTCCTATACTGACCCAACAGATATTTTAAATATACTGGCAGACAGATTCACTGCTAACTTTACCCCTCCCCCCCAAAGGACCAATCACAATACCAGTAGATTGCCAGGCACCCAGTATTACTGCAGCGCAGGTTAAAACAGCACTGTCCAAGGCCAAGAATACAGCTTCTATGGGACCTGAGAGTATCCCTGGCTGTGTTCTATATGAACTAAAGAGTGAACTGGCACCTCACCTGTGTGCCCTATTCAATTACAGTATCATCTCAAGCTTTGTCCCTACCAAATGGCACGCTGCTACAGTCATCCCTCTCCACAAAGGAGGAGCGACTACAGACCCCGAGGATTATCGCCCCATTAGTCTGACGAGTCTGATCTGCAAAGTTATGGAATGCATCATCATGCACCTAATAAGCAAGGATATAGGGAATCTCCAAACTCTGGATCCTATACAGTTTGGTTTTGTGAAGTGTAGATCATGCCTGCTCAACTTGGTTGACTTCTATGAGTCAGTCATCAGAGCCATGGATGAAGGTAAGGTGGTTCATACAGCCTACCTTTGGCCAAGGCCTTTGATACCATTCCCCACTCAGGAATCATAGAAAAACTTACTAAGCTAGGCATCAACCCCTATATCACTAGGTGGGTTGCAAACTGGCTCAGAGATAGAATCCACAGTGTAAAAGTAGCTGCCTCCAAGTCAGAATGCCAACCAGTCACAAGTGGAGTCCCACAGGGTTTGGTTCTGGGTCCTCTCCTGTTTGGTATCTACTTCTCTGAAGTCCAGGCCAACATGAAGGGACTCTGGCTGACAAGGTTCACAGATGATTGCAAGTTGGGAGCTATTATTAACTCTCCAAGTGATGTTAACATCTTACAGAAAGGTCTCTATGAGACCAACGACTGGTGTCAGAACCATGGCCTTAAGCTCAATGCCAAAAAATGTGTGTTCATCCCTTTTGGGAAAAACCCAGTTCCCTTGAATTACCACATTGATGGTAGTCCACTGAACATAGAAGGCATTATAAGAGATCTGGGAACACATACTGACAGCAACCTCTCTTTTGACCACTACATTGCCGCTGTGATCAGAAATTCCTTCTATGTGGCACATCTCATTACTAAGGGTTTTGCATCCAAGAAGAAAGAGGTCATTGTCTCCCTCTAGTCTTCCCTCATTAGGCCAATCATTGAGTACAATGCCCATTTGGCATGTACCTCACTAGACACCTACAACTGGAGAGGCCACAAAAGTACCTCACAAAGAGGATCCTAGGCCTTAAACACTTGTCTTATATGGACAGACTCAAAAAACTCCAACTATTCTCTGTCTCATATCTCCTACTTAGAGGCAATCTCTGCTTGACTTACAAAGCCATGTCTGACCCAGCTCTGTTAGAAATGCTGTTAGAAATGCTACATCTAAAAAAATCCCAATCCCTCTGCACCACATGCTCCAGAGACATCAACCTCATTACCACAATCAACAGAACATGCTGAAGGGACAGGTTCATAACACAGAGACTGCCCATGCTATGGAATAGACTTCCCATACATGTCAAGCAGAGCACCTCACTGGCCCTCTTCAAGAGAAATCTTGATGAGTGGATGTGAAATAGAAAATTCACCCAGGGGATCACTCCAGTGGATCTACTCAACAAAGTCACTAGGAACTAAGGTTGGGTAGCACGAGGCCAGGATAATCCTATGGGCTAGGCTTATAAAGACTCCATATATATATATAGATAGATATAGATATGGATCTCTATTTCTCCCTCTGTATATATGTATTGCTCCCAACCATTTTTCTTTTATATTTTTTCATTCTGCCAGGCACTATGGGGCTGGGATAGGGATTAAGGTGTTTACTTTTCAAGCACAGGATATAGGGTTTGATTCTCCACTTTGGTCACTAGCTGGTTATAAAATAGGGGCTGGGGTTGGCATAATGATTAAGGTCTTTATCCTACAGATGTAAAGTATAGGGTGTGATTCTGACCTCTGTTCATGGCACAGCTGCTTCTTACAGTGGTAACAGCATTGTCAAATCTAAGGCTAGTTAACAAGCATAGTGCTTAAATATTCTTTTGATTTCTAATCATGACAGCACCAGTGGCGGCTGGTGACTTCAAATCAAAGGGGGGCTGCAGGAGACAGCTGAAATGGTGGAGTCAATGGGAAGGGGTGCAGCCAACTAGAAAGGGGAGGAGCTATGCTCAAAACCACAAAAACTGTAACTTTAATTAAATATGCTGCCCTGGGTGCCAAACCATTATTATGAGAGTTCAGTCAAGACAAAATGAAGTGTAGAAGAAAAAAAATATTTCAATGCATTGGCTGCATGACAGCTTACTTAATATCTAGATGGAAACAAACAGGTTGTGAGACATGAAAAAATAAATTACTTTTTAAATACATTGCTGAAATGCCGTCAAAATCAAGTATAAGAAAAACAAACAGCACTCAGCTCAAACCACTTTTCCTTGCACTGCAGTTCTAATTATAATTTATATTCAGCTTTACTAAAGTATCAAGTAACATACTTAAAGTAACAATTTCTGTCATAACCCCACTTGTAAAAATGTTTCTTATCCGAAAAAGACCTGCTACCTGAACAACTATCTACTTGTTTCATGGCGAAAACATGATCAAAGTAAAAAATGAAAACCAAACAAGAAATAAGCTCAAGATACATTGCTTAAAGGATTACTGCACAGGTTATGGACCACACATGATAGATTGGCATTCTGTTTAGTTTACAGGTAAAGCCTGCAAAGATGACTGCAAGTCTCCAAAAAATGTAATGAGCTTCTTAAAATAATGTAATCCTGTCCTTTATTGCAAATACTGTCATATGCATTTCAATACCTAAGGCTTATACGTTATCTAGTTATGTAAGTATTCTCTGCATGGCAACAACAGAAAGACTTTCAATGTTGGCAATTCTTTAACAGTATGCTTATTAAAGCTTACTTACATTTTACAATCTCAGACCAGCTTACCTGATGGTCAGTAAAGCATTGCTACTTAAACACAGAGCAACAGGCACTTTCTGAATAATAATAAGCATAAATCAACAGTATAAAAATATGACAGAAACAAGAACATTCTGCAAAATCAAGGACAGATGAAAAGTCACTGTACTTGTGTCTACCTTGTATGGGGGGATACTCTGCACATTTACACTGCATAACTGCTCCTTGCCTTGCTTGGACACATCCAGAGTCACTACATGGGGGAGTGGGGTGCAACAAGTATGTCACAATTTGAAATATCTCTGGGTGACTGTGATGGCCCTGACACATTTGTCATACCTCTCAACTTCAGAGCAAGACATCTGGACAAAGCCATACATAGAAGTGGGACAAAGGCCCAAAAATAAGGGCAATTTTTAAATATTCCTCTTATAAACTTGGAAAGATAATAGAATAGTAGGTCTTGCATAAGTATGAATTTTCTCAAGGGTATGAAATCTGAAACTCAAATGTCTGTCATTATTTTCTAACTTCAGCCTTTAATCATTTGACACTGATTTGCCAAAAAAACACAATTTTATGAAAAATGGACCAAATATGTGATGCAAAAATATAAAATAGCCACACAATACAGCTGGGAACCTGTCAAAGAAGGGAAACGTTTTTAATATTAGTACTGCTAACTTGAGCAGCTTTCTTCCAAAATTGCCATTTTGCGGAGGGGTTATTAGGGGAAGAGCAACATTTTGAGGCAAGATTGGGGACAGTTGAAAGGTTTGGATATGGCTAATTTTATAAAGCAATTTATTTGCTTGTTCTTTTCAACCTGTTAATGCAGAAAATCTGGACAAGGCCAAATATATTGGGGGAACATATAAACAGTACTAAAAATTGCTCTTGTTTGAACTGAGACAGTTGATAGAATATGACAGGTCTTGCTTTAGCATTAATTTTTTTGAGGTTATGAAGTCTGAAACTCAGTGTCTGTCATTATTTAGTGACTTAATTCCTAAATGATTTGTCAGAAAACCATAACATTTTATGAGGAACAAACCAAAAATAAGAAGCAAAAATCTATTCATTCTGTGAAAATCTGAACAGTTGAGAGGTATAGTTCAGCCAGGGCTGCCTTTGAGTTTGCCACCCTTCCCCCCTCACAAAATCAGGGTCGAATGGATCCTCCCCCCTGCAGCCATTCCAATGAACCATTACTTGGCTATTTCACCCCATTTACTATAAACACTAAGGTGCATACCACTTTACTTCTACGATGATTTGGACTTCATTTTTAAGTTTTATTTTGCATTTTACAGCACAAACACTAAGACATCTGCTAAACAAAGCAATGCAGTCTGACAATGAAAACAGACTTAGCCTTAAAACTCCTCTGCCCTTGAAACTCACATTAATTGAAAGAGCATTAAAACCCACATTCAAAGAAAATACATTCTGCCAGTGGCAGATAAAGATTAACTTTGGGCTGTTTTCAAATCATAGGCCCATTGCACACGAAACATACACGTGCTCTTTCATACACCTTCCTGACTGTATTAAATTATATTCCTTGTACAATATAGTACAGTTGTTAGAGGGCCTTTTAAATTTATTGTTTTGAACATTTTTCCAGTAAACATTGAAACAAAATGCATGTACCAATAATGACAAAACTGCCCAATTCAGAACATTTTTCCAGTAAACAATGAAACAAAATGCATGCACCAATAATGACAAAACTGCCCAATTCAGAACATTTCCATCATAAAAGTCTACTCAAACTTCTGCAGTCCACCAGTATCAGTAAATGTGCACAGTCTCTGAAGTAAAAGTCATCTAAATAATTCCACATTAAAGAAATCTGTAACTAATGAAGAGGTTGCTGCTAGCAAACAACTTTATATTTCATTGCTTCATCTACAAATAAAGTGCCTGTTGCCCTTGAGGAATAAATTGCCTATATTGCATTAAAAAGATGATAAGCTAGTAATATTGCAATAGGGAATGGATGGCAAACTGATAACAGGTTCATAGTTACTAGGTATCTTCGCCAAAAAGGACTGCAGCATCCAACTCCTTTGCAACATGGTACGCTATCAGTAATACATCTGCTTACTGTGGGAGTAGAACCCACAGCCTTCTGCATCAAATGCAAATACATTACCTGTTGTGCTATTAACAATGCATGCAGACTCAGCATAAGCAGTACTAAACATTTGTTCCCCTGCAGCTCTCAGCTTCTTGTAAAATCTACTTGACACTCAGCTGTATCTCTGAACTTTGCAGCACAAGAAATCTAGAAAAAGCCAAAATTTATTGGGGGGGGGCAAAACCCCAAAAACCAGGGACACATTTTAAACATGCTTGTCTAATGTTGGAAAGTTGCTAGAATAAAATGCTGTGTTACCACTATACATTTCACTGCCAAGTATTGAACCCAGGACCCTGTGCAAAATAAAGCAACATACCACTATGCCAAATAATCTGTTTTGTGAAAGAGAGGAAGACTGAAACTCAAATGGCTACCATTTAGTGAATTCAGTTCTCAACATAGCTGTCAACCTCTTAGCACAAAACACCTGAACAAAGCCAATAATGGGGGAATACAGGCCCCAAACATATTCAGTGAATTCAGTTCTCACCAGAGCTCTCAACCTCTTAGCAAAAAACACGTAGACAAAGCCATTAATGGGGGAATACAGCCCCCAGACATATTCAGTGAATTCAGTTCTCACCATAGCTCTCTACCTTAGCACAAAAAAACCTGGACGAAGCCAATAATGGGGGGGATACAGTCTCAAAAATAGGGACAAATGTCAAATACCCATGTTATAAACTTAGACAATTGCTAGAATAAAAGGTTTTGTGTTACCATGTACTTTCTGAAGAATATTAAGTCTGAAATTCAAATGCCTGTTATTTTTGTTTATTTAACATTTGTTAACCAGGGATGTCTGATTTGGAACAAAAGCCAATTTTCAGCAAAGGCCCAGGGGCAACCACTCCAGACATATGTCTTTGTAAGATGGGAGAAAATGCAGACTCCAAAGAGAAGGCACCCCAGTCATAACATAACTTAACTTCTACTCTGATAGTCATACTACTACTTCTCACTTGTGCTACAAATCTAACCCTTATTACGTCTCTTATCTCCCATACCTTTAAAATGCATACATTATTAATCCCTTCACAACTCCAACTACTGATCTGCATCTCTCTCCTACCTCCTCTAGCCACTACATATCTCCTAACTTCATATGAACAACCAATCCACTACTCCCTAACCTTTCCCTCCTTACACACCTCTTCACCTATACTCCCTTTATTCTCAACTTCCATAAACCTAACTTATAAAGCCAGCTACCAACTACCCAAATACCACAGACTTGTACATATCAAGTTTAACAACCTCAAAACTAAAAAATCACTAGTCTGCCTCTGTAAGCCTCTCCAGCCTAAACAATTAATACTTATCCATGCTCTATTGGATGGGGACATTCATCCTAACCACGGCCCTCAACATACCTATTCTGCAGGAAACACTAATCAAGATATAACTACTACCCTCTTACCTACCAAACCTGGCAACTCACTCTCTGTTGCTCATGTTAATATTCGTAGTATTTGTAACAAAATTGCTCAAGTTAATGTCCTCTTAGATGTCCACCGATTTGACATACTTTGCTTATCTGAAACATGGCTAAAACCAAACATTAAAGACAATGAAATTACCCCACATGGGTATAATATTATAAGACATGACCGCCTAGCCAAAAAGGGAGGAGGAGTTGCTATTCTTTATAAAGCTAACTTTCAAATCAGTACTATATATCCCAGCCTTCCCCTAGACAATAGTACCGAAATTATTAGCCTAAAGCTTCAACTCAACAAAAATAAAGCCATAGATATTATTTGTACATACCTTCCCCCAGGAAATAACATTAACACGCTTGAAAACTTCCTTAACTGGCTCTCCTCTAACCTCACACAAGAAACAATTATCCTAGGTGACGTAAACATTGATAGGAATACCTGTAAAAGTATAAACCCCACCTCCCATATAAACCTATATGACTTCTCACAACTCATTAACAGCCCTACCAGAACTAATAAAATCAATAACCATGAAACTACATTAGATTGGATACTTACTAATAGCCCCCAACAAACCTATATATCTGGTACCCTTCCAGACAATCTAAGTGACCATTCACTAACCTACATTATTAGACATAAAACAAACCTAACTCTTCCTAACACTGTCCTAACATTACGTTCAAAAAAGCAATTTAACTCAGAACTCTTTCTAGCAGAACTAAAACAATGTAGTTGGTCTCTACTACAACAACTTCCCCTTAATGAAGCAGTAGACTACTTTAATTCCACATTCGTATCCATTCTAGACCATCATGCACCTTTACGAACTATTAGAACCAAAGCTAAACCAGCCCCCTGGCTCACCAATGACGCTAGGCAAAAAATCACTCTCAGAAACAAATCCCGGGCAAAATGGCGCACTACTAGGAATCTGACTGACCACCAAACCTTCAGATAACTTAGAAACAGTACAAAAAAAGCCATTCTGACAGACAAAAAGAACTATTTTCTCTTATCTCAACAAACCTCCAACAAGCAACCCAAACAATTCTGGACTAGTATTAACAATCTTCTTTCCCCAGGACAATATATCACCCCAAACCCACTAGGCTCCAACCCTGAAAATCCTCACAAACAGCTAATGCCTTCAACTCTTTCTTCACAAATGCTATCCAAACTCTAGCTAGTCACCTATCCCCAATACTGCAAACCTGCTTACATATTCTGCTACTCTACCTCCTTCTTTTCATTTTGAACCAATTCCTACCTCCTTTAACCTTTCACTCCTCCTCAAACTAAAACCTACTACCCCTTCTGCAGACAGACTCCCTGCTGAGTTCCTTCAAATAGGTGCCAAAGCTATCACCTATCCCATCTCTATACTCTTAAACAGATCTATAAAAGAAGGAACTGTTCCTTCCATTTGGAAAATATCTCATATTATTCCACTCCACAAAGGTGGGAACTCCAATGACTTCTCTAACTGCCGTCCTATAGCACTCTTATCACCTCTTGCAAAAATATTGGAAAAATGCATACATAAACAACTACTAAACCACCTTCTCCAAAACAACCTACTTGCTACTTGTCAGCATGGATTTAGACCTTCCCACAGCACCTCCACTGCATTGCTCTCCTTTACTAATTTTATCAACTATAACCGCAATAAAAATAGTCTATCATCTGTAGTCTTCATTGACTTATCTAAAGCTTTCGACATGGTTAATCATCAACTTATTCTGCATATTCTTACTTTTCTCTCACTTGATCCTCCCTCCATAACTTGGTTCACATCTTACTTAGAGAACCAACAACAGGCAGTTCTCTGGAAAAACTCACTATCTGATCACCTTCCTATCTCTGTAGGGGTTCCTCAAGGCTCTATCCTAGGCCCCCTTCTATTTTCTATCTTTATTAATGACCTGCAAACAGCTATCCCAAACACTACCTGCATTCAATATACAGACGACTCTACTATAATCTGTACAGCCACCTCTCAAACTGAACTCCAGTTTATTACCCAAAAAGCTTTTAACACTGTAGAACAATGGTTCTCTCAATGGTGCCTGCTCCTCAACCCTAAGAAAACTAAACTGCTACTCTTCTCACCAACCCGAAAGTCCACCCCTCTTCACTTCACTCTTACTTCCAACAACGGTACTGTTATCTCTCCTGATCTTACCACTAAGCTATTAGGAATAACTATAGACAACAATCTCAACTTTGATTCTCACATCAACAATACAATAAAATCTGTTAACAAAAAATAGGATCACTATAAAGAATCAAACCCTTTCTCACTCCACTAGCAAGGACCACAATAGCTAGAACCCACCTAATCTATACTCTACTCTATGCCTCACCCATATTCACCAATCTCTCTAAAAATAACCTCAATAAACTAATAACATCCTATAATAATATTGCTAGATTTGCTACAGGACCTACTTTCAGAACCCATCACTGCCTGAACCTAAAACAACTAGGATGGCTTGAACTTCTCAACCACCTCAGACTCCAACAGCTTACAATAGTGCACAAGACCCTTTACCAACCTAGCAAAACCCCAATACTTTCCAGTCTCATTACCCCTTACAATAACCTGAAACACCTGCGCTCTTCAAACAAACTTCTGATCCATACTACTAAAACTAACAGTTTAGCAAGAGATTGCTTGTTCTCCAATGCTGTTGGAAAAATATGGAATAAACTACCCTCTGAGATTACATCTCTCACTTCACTCCCACTGTTTAAAAGGAATCTAAAACTGTATCTCAATAAACACTGGCTATGCTCTTGTACTAACCCAGACTAACCCTCTCTCCTCTTTCTTTTTTTCTTAATTCTTTCTCTTTCTTCTCTTTTCTTCTCTTTTCTTCTCTCCCTATATCTCTAATACCTTTCCCTTCACACCTCAATGCATTTGTATAAATTCTTTATGTTAAATTTCATTGTAATTACTATGTATGATTTCAGTCTATACATTGTATTATGTAGTATTTGCTCACACACAAAAAAAAAAAAAACACCTTACAATAATATTTGTTTTGCTACTTCTTTATAAACCTTGTAATAAATACTGGAGCTTTTCTCCCCGGGCCTCTACTGAAAATGGACATATATCCAGCTAGACTAGCCATTTACAAATGTAAAATAAATTAAAAAAAAGAATCAAACCAGAGAGCCTGCAACTGTCAAGTAACAATGCTACCAATGCACCACTGCACTACTGACTGTGTAAGGTAACAAAAATACAGAAACCACAGATTTTATAAGGAACAGAACAGAACAAATATAAGGCAAAAATCTGCAATGTTTTACAAATGGTGGTGGGTAGGGAATTCAGGCCCTTGCCCCCTGCAGCCAAGGTACAGGGTTCAAGCCTGGTTCAAGCCTGAGATATTCTCTACCCACCACCATGTATTTTATAGCCACCAGTATACAGCAACTGGGGCATTTTACACACACACTCCTGTGGTGAGTCCTTTCTTCCTGCAGACATTGCAGTCCAATTCCTTTCCAGTCTATACAGTTGTAACCAACTGCATAGACTTCTGGGATGCTCTTGACAGCTGTGTTTCTAATCCAGGCTGCTGGATGTTGGGCATGCCACGAGTGCACATGCATGATTTTTGTCTTTTTTCTTTAGTTCCTTTTTCTTTCTTTTGGGGTCTTTCTTCTTTCTTTTACAGCTGAGGAGGCTGCAGTCCTGCAGTCCAATAGCACGGGCCACCCCTGGACAGCACATTAAGTGTCATTGTCCCTGCACATACTTGCCATTAGCTTTGAGTGATCAATGCACATTAACCATATTTTGCTACTTATTGTTATATTTTTATAGCTCAACAGTTCTTCAGTTTTTCAGCTTGTAATGGTTTTCATGTTTGCAAGACTGAAACAAATCTTAGGGTTTGAATTTATCGGCATGTCTGCAGTATCAATAAGCCTGACACTAACCCCCGGATTCACTAATCTTCCATGCAGGTCTAGCTTAGTCCTGCACGGAAGTGCCCGTTTAGGAGCAGGATGCACTGCCTGAGCTCCTAGACTTACATGGAGCATGTATGAATGCAGGGGGCATGTCTGAGAGCAGAGCTCTCAGAATAAATATGCCTCTGCAATGTAGAACAGCAGAAGGTGTTAAGAAATGAGTGAGATTTCTCATAGGTTTCCTCATATCCCTACCAACAGTCCCCATGTGTGCAACAACAACATTACATATACATGAAAAAAGAAACCCTTTTATTTATTTTTTAAAAGCTGAGTTCAGCTAACCATAGGTGCGCGGGTGTGCCCATTGCTTAGCTATGGTTATAGCAGCTTAAAAGGCTGCAGAGGATAACAAGGAAGATATATGCAAATGAAGCAGCACAGCAATAGTGTAGTGGGCAAAGCATTTGCCTAATGAGCAGGCATCCCTGGTTCGAATCCCACTGCAGCACAGTCTATTTTACATGGCAAAGCACGTTATAACTAATATTTTTGTTGCAAAACCCACTAAAAACATATATTTATGAACTGGAGTACTGCAGGAAATGCACATGTGAAGTGTCAGTGTCATAATGAATAAGGCACTAGTAAGCAGGTTTAAGCACAAATAAGTGGTAGTAAGCAAATGTAAGCACTAGTAAGCATGTTTAAGTGCATTTACACGGAGGTAAGCATTGCCTACACAGATTAAGCAAAGTATAAGCTAACTGAGTGTAAGAAACTATAACCAGAAGTAAGTACTGCTTAGCTCCGCGCAAACCTGCAAAAACCTGCTTACAACTGTTTTAAAGTGCTTTAACCACTTTGTATCCAACGGCCCATGTTATGCCCAGCAATAAAATAAACAGCTCGTGCAAAGCTCAAACCCAGGAGCCTGCACACCATAGACAAAGTGATTTACCACTAAGCCATGCCAGACATAATTAAATCTGATGTTTTCAGAAACATATCATCCAGTCCAGTCATGCAACAGTACAGAGAATGTATACCAACATCTAGATGGATGTGTGTGTAAATATATTACTATCTAAACAGATACAACATATCTATATATGTAGATATATATATATATATATTTCTAAAAATATATAGATATATAGTAATATATATGAACATGCATACATGCAAATGCCTACATTGACACATACATGTGTCTACAACTATATGTCTACATATAGTCAGCAAGTTACATATGTGCACGCAGATATATATCTATGTAGGTATATATGGACATAGTTATATATGTGTAAGCAGATATATATATATCTATATAGGTATATATGGCCATACATCTGTAGATAGCAATGGCATCTTAACAAAACGATATATGTCCACATGCACCGTTAATGAGGTTGAGAGGCCCCAAACACTATACGTCTTGTATGAATACACATCCCCCCACTGCCAAACACGTCCACCCTGCAATACACTACCAAGTGTTGCAGATCCCATAACCAGGACCTGACACGACATGGGCACAAGATGTAGGACCTAACATGACATGGGCACAAGATGTTAACAGTACTACATCCCACCTGTATGATGCCCGGCTGGTACTGGTAACATATCATGCAGTACAGTCTGTCTCCCATAGTAAATGTAAAATGTGGAAGCCATCAACACTCCCAGGATACAGATACACAGACAGAGATATGCAGATAAAGATACACACATATATATATCTAGATATACCTATATATATATATATATATATATATATATATATATATATATATATATATATATATATATATATATATGGATGTATATAGAGATATACATGTGACTACACATACACACGCAGATGTGACTACACATACACACGCAGATATATGTACAGTAAGATACATATGTAGAAGGTGCACACAATATGGAATAGCCACTATGCCTACAGTTAACACCTGAACAATTGGACACTGTATGGGCCTCCCATACAAATGACAATCGTTCCTGCAACATATACCCACAGAGAGGTCACAGGAAAAAACACCACACACAGGTTTGCAGAAATGGAAAACATGTAATTGTGTACTATTACAGTTCTATATGCCATGTCATATAGCTGTTCAGACACTGACATCCATATAAACAGAGTAATGCAGTTTTGAAACAGTTATACTAATATAGTAGTCTGGAAAGGTTCACAACTGTTGCTATACAGGCCAAGCCCTTCAAATTGTACAATAGTGAAGACAGACTGGGCCACAGGATACAAAACAATCAACAGTATGTAATGCAGGTGTATAGCTCAGCAGCCTCTATCTACACTCTGTACAAAATCACTTGGTGGTAAAAATGTCATGTGACCAAATGGGTTGTAACTATTACATAGCAAGGCATAACTGACACCATCACAAGCACACTGACAAACAGAGCAGTCTGTATGGCAGGAGGCCGTAGGCTTGCATTACCTCAATTCATGTAAGTAATGTAAATATAGGTGATACATATGGTACTGTACATCCAGATACCTTAATGCAGCTCACCTCTGATACCCCCACATTTTGTAACAGCCTAGGTCATTTATCGTGCTCCCCCCAGATTCAATAATACAGGGACATATACCACTGTTACATACACTGGCCTCTGGAATGCATAAGGATACACATGTATTGTGTAGGTGATGCCCACACATATGTGGTCCCAGCCCCACCGTATGTGTGTGGGATACAATAGCAGTGGACTGATGGTAGCAAAGGCAGTGTGTTATATGCACAGCCCACTACAAAACAACCCGCGACAGCATGTCACATGTGCAAAGCTTGATATGTAGGTGGAGGACAGAGGCTGGAACACAGGCACATATGTGGAAAACTGTTGCCATACACTAAGCAAGTTGCTGGTGTTACAGGATAGTCTGCAACATACCCTCAGTCAGGGAATTGAGGTTAGAAACAGAAATGGATGTAGCCATGTACTGATAGCACTCAACACACACACTGCCAGTGAAATATCTGACACAGGACCCATGTGGTGGACAGACAAAACATGATAGGCACACCTCTGGCCACCAAGAGGATAGGCCCACAGTTGGGAGCTATGCAGACAGACTGCATTCTAAGGTAAACTAGTATGTACACACAGACACACACACACACACACACACACACACACACACACACACACACACACACACACACACACACACACATGCACACACACCCTGTAGTGCCAGTACTATAGAAAGCATAGCACAACTCTACTCGCACTCTGTCTGTAGTTCCCGAACCTCCTACAAACATGTAGCTGCCCTGAGTGTGCCAGTTCTCCTGTAAAATGTATTGCTACCTCCTGTCTGTAACAGTGATGCCCACACACAGGAAGGATGTCCATCACACAAGAAATGTAAAGGGACCACATCCACATGATGTAGGGATTTATAGTAGGTGGTTGCCATGACAGTGGTAATTGGAAGTACTACACATGGATAATCATATATTTATGGATAATTATATGTACATATGTTTCCACCATATGTCCTGGACATGGAGTGCAGCCCTACCCCAGCGTGAATAGTCCCAATGTCGTAGTGGAAGGTGATGTCAGGTATGTATAGCAGGTATATTAGTAGACTATTGCTACTGTCATTGGGATTGTCTTCACAGACATGGTGTGTGTGGGAGGTCACATCTGCTTATAACATGTGCACCATTGGCTACTGACAGATGAAAACGCCTTGTACATTTTCAGCGTTAAGGATTTATATCAATAAAGGTTTCTGGCTGGTAACTACTACTAAATTCTTCTGGACTTTTTTGTTTGGTATTGGCTTTGGTCTTGGCTCATTTTTCTCTTGATTCTTGGTTTTATGGAGCCGCTTGAAGAATTTAATTCACCCTTGCAGAGCCCAAGTGATGTAAGGAGCCGTGAAACAGGTGAACTTCAGAACATTTCCAGCCAGTTATCCCAGCTGATGGATCTTTTAACCCCAAATGGTTGAGGGGTTGCAACTTTACTATCTAATGTCAGTTTGCCTGGTAATCAGGAAATTCTTTTACGTTGAGAATGTCAAGTGAACACTGTGGTGGCCGTTAACATCAACGGCCCAAATGAACAAACTTTGGACAATACTTCTTCTGTTTTGTGACCGGAACAAGTGGTTAAGTCTACACAACAGAACAACACAGCAACCAGTGGGGGTGGTGTTTCCACACAACAAGATTTTGATGAATGGTTATAGCATACGCCAATATTTCTCAACCATAGACCTCAATCAGTTCATACTGAAAACATGGACACCTTCAGAGTAAGCCTTGACAAACTTCATGAGGCTTTATCCAAATTAAAGTTTTAAATATTGAGAATAATTATTTGGGGGAATGTGTTAGACAGGGGATAGTGCCCAAGGGGCTTAGAGTTAACAAATACCCCAACAATGTTACAGTAGGCACTGATTTTTATAAAGAGTTGATCAGTATATTTTTGATAGATGTGGAATTGAAATCTTGAAAGCCATAATACTTAACAATGTACAGGAAATGAATGTTTTGAAAGAACATATAGATGCATTGAATACTGTGATTAGGAATGATTTATTGTTTGGTGTACAAGCAGAACGTGATAAATAATTTAGTATTAGAATCACTATAGATAGAAAATCTGAAGATATTTTAAATAGAAAATGTAAGAAACTAGATAGAGATTTAAAGGAATATAGTGAAGGTAAACAATACCCACCACCAAGGTTTCAATACTACATGGTATCTGCCAATAGAACATATGCTCAGGCTTTACAAGATTTTGAACCATTGGAAACTAATGGGAATAATACATCTACTACTGGGGGTCAGGAGGTACATTATGATAATGACAATGGGGGATATGTTTCCCCCCGGAGATCAGAAAGACTCAGACAAAAAAACTATAACACACATTTTCATCAAGCCCCCCCCCAACTGAGGGGAGGGAGCAGCAGGTGTACTTACAGGTAGATGCTTTTACTACTAATTCACTTAGTGCACACAATGGCCATCATACTGTAAGCCTGCAAGGATTTCATATTTTTTAATTATAGTTCCCTGGAAGTTACTCCAGAATATTTTAGTCTTTTTACCAAAGGGTTTAAATTTATACCCCAAAGGAATGGTTATTTGTCACAAGTTATTCTAGATATTAAGTTGTTTATCAGAAAATTAAACTTAGAACATTTCTTTCAAGGAAATGAGTATAGTTTCAATGTGGATGTACCCCTAAAGAGTAGTACTTTTAATCCACAGTTGCATCCCCAGTTAAAGAATTTGGAGAGTATATTAGAAGGGGAAATAAGAAAACTATACAAAAACCCATCTAATATGCGTATCAATCATCATTTAAGTAAAGAAGAAAATGTCTTGTTCAAACAATTATGTTGTAATCATGAGGTCTGTATTATGGAACCCAACAAGGGTGGCAGAATAGTACTCATGGATAAAAGTATTTACAAGGATAAAATGTTTTCTTTGTTAAATAATGAATGTAGATACAGCTCGGTATCCATTAACAAGATTAATGTAGCATATAAGAAAATTGATTTGGCCCTTAAGGATCTATTTGATCAAGGGGTTATTGATTCACAATTACATTCCTATTTAACAAACAACTGTCCCAGGGTACCAAATATATTTGGCATACCCAAGGTCCATAAAAGTGTTGCAAACCATCACTTAGACCTATAGTGGCTTCTGAAGGCTCAAAAGTGGCTTCTATAGCCAAATTTTTGGACTGGAAATTAAAAACCCTATGGGGGGGGGGGTTGTTCACACATACTCAAGGACTCTTGGGAATTTTTTGCCAAAATTAAACCTAAATATTGTGTTGATGGACTTATTTTTCTTTGTATAGACATAATAGATTTGTTTTCAGTTATTCCACATGATACAGGGCTATTATGGTTGGAAGAAGCACTTAGAATGCGTCCTAATATTTCTGAAAATTATGTCTTTCTTTCTTTAGAACTAGCTGACTTAGTACTCCGAAACAATTTTTTGTTTTATGAAGGACAGTTTTTTCGGCAAGAACAAGGTGTTGCCATGGGAGCTAGTTGCTCCCCTACCTATGCAGATATTATTTTATCTGTTTGGGAGAAAAAGTTTATACACAATTGTATATTTGCACAATATTGGAATTTATTTGTCTGCTACCTGGATGACATTTGTATTTTCTGGACCTCTGATATGCCTCAGATGGAATAATTTATGACATATTTGAAACAAACTACTAATTTTCTTCAGTTTACTCAACATACTTCAACAGTATCCTTTAACTATTTAGATGTAACTGTATCTTGTATAGACAATGGTTTTAAATCTGTAGTCTACCGGAAGCCTACATTTCTAATACTTATATTAGTTATGATAGTAATCATCCTATGTCTCAAAAAAAGAGTATAATTAAAGGACAATATGTCCGTGTTAGTCGCATGACATCACAGGATCAAGATTTCATTACTGAATGTCATACCTTGCAGGAAATGTTTAAGGACAGGGGATATCCTTTAGACCTTATTCTTGAAATACAACAAGTTATTTCAGGGAGACATGATAGATTTTCACCAGTACTTAGTAAAGGTTTGTGCCCTCAATCACTAGGTCCCACACGGAACAATGGTCAGGTTAATTATAGTAGAGCTTTTGTTACTAATTTTAGTAAAAATGCACATCAGATTAGGGCCATTCTGGACAAAGAATGGAAGAGATTTTCAGAGTTTACTGATTTAGAAGTGTTCAAAAACAAACCTCTTCAAGTTTTATATAAGAAGGGACAAAATATCAAAAATGCATTGGAGAAAGCTGCTAATTTGAATATTTTTCTATTAAGAAGACAAGGGACTTTCAAATGTGGTGACTGTAACCAATGTAAATACATATTACAAGGTGAATAATTATTTTTACAGGCTAGAGGGATAACCATCAGCACTAATAATCATTGTAATTGTAACTCAGAAGGGCTTGTTTACATTGTTTTATGTAGATGTTGTGATGCATTTTATGTGGGTAAAACTGAGCATAACTTAAAACGTAGGATTAATGATGTCAGTAAGAAAAACAAAACAAATGCACTTTATAGGCATGTCTTAATGTGCAATACTGCTCAGTTTTATTTTTATGTTATTGAAATGGTTTCTAAGGACATTGGGGGGGGGTCCTTGGGAAATTAAATTAGAACATAGAGAAACTCTTTGACAAATTAAATTGGAAGCCAATAGAACCCCAGGACTAAATGACTCCATTTCTATTTTACCACTTCTTAAATTGAAATCAGTCAAACTATAAATTATTACATTGCATTTATTTCTTATGTTTTAAAATTCATATTTATTATATCATATTTGCAATTGGTGTTGTTTTAATTTTATTACAATGTTATTTTTATATAGTATATATTTTTTACATTAACTATGTTGTGGGTTTAAATGTTTATGCATATTTAAGCATGGTTTTAAATGATGAAAAGTTGGGTATATGTCTTTTTTCTATGTATTTTTTACCATTTAGGTACTAATAATTAATTGCCTAGTTATTTCATAAGTTTATTAGCTTAATTGTTCAATTAAGTTTAGGGTATATAAGAGCAATTCATTTGGTGCTAATTGTTTTGATTTCTGAAGAAGTCTGGGTGACACTCGGACGAAAATGCCTTGTACATTTTCAGCGTTACGGATTTATATCAATAAAGGTTTCTGGCTGGTAACTACTATTAAATTCTTCAGGACTTTTTTGTTTGATATGGACTATCTGTTTGACACTATCCTCATATGTGCCACTCACAGATTGACCCTACATATACTGGGCTGCTACACAGTTTGGTCTGATGGCTGTCTGTGCTATGGGACATGCGTGTGTATGGCCCTACAAATATGTATGCCAATACGGTACCATACAGTGGAGCAGCATTTAACATCAGATAGGACAGAACCTAGAACAATGACATCTACCACAGTCTGTACACAAGCTAAAATACATATTAACAATACACACACTGTTGACATTCACTATAAGTACACAGACCTCAGTAATGTGCAAACATCCACAGAATGTCCAGGTTATGTCATCAAATATAACCCCTACTGTACATAACATGTGTAGTAGTCTGATATCTCACTGGCTTGTTATCAGGTATGATGACACTAATTATGGTGTACAGCACATATGCACCACTTCATGCACGACATACGTACAAAGGTTGACAGAGTTGTGGCTGGAAGCACATACACGGAGCCAATATTGACATGTTGCTGTGATAACCTCATACATTTACTGTTGTAACAGGGTTTGTTGCAACATATGTCCTATGAGGGATATGAAGTCAGTAACTGTCACAGCTTTCACCATCTACAGACTGCAATCCTCACACTACCTTCTGCAGTCCATAGATAGATGGTCTGTGGGTAACACATGAAACAAAAGGCACAACACACTGCCCAGTCTGCAGATGACCCTGCAGATGGGGATTCCTTATAAACATGGCACTGACATGGCAGGTATTGAGACATGTAGGACAGCCATATCCACACACACACACTGTTAAACCAACATTACTTCAAATGCAGTATAGCAGCACTTACAGTCCTGTAGTAGGACAGGCACATCCCCCTCCTGTGTGTTGCCCTGTTTCCACAGATTATGTTGTCAGAGGTAAATCCCCAATCCATCTGAGATGCTGTTTGCCAAAAAACTGATTTAGTTCCTGCTCACAGTGAATGAAAAGGGCCAACACCAACATGATGTTCTTAGATATTGGAGTGTGTTCCCATGCAATTGGCTATGGGAATGTTACCACAGCTGTTCCACATGCAATCAGCTAGAGGAGGGCTGCAATTCATGCAGGGGCCATCAGCTGATCATGAGCATCAATTAAAATACACATGATGCTGCCTAAGCAATGGAGGTGTAGGTCACCACATCCACCAAAGATGGAGTGGGAGAGGCAGACAGAGGCAAAGAGAAGTCAGAGAGGGGTGGGAGAGTAAAACTAAGAATGTTTGCATCATGCACCTTCCAGGACAGGGTATCAAACCCCTGACGACTATGCAGTGCTATCACAGTTCTATGCAGTTATTGGATGTGCAACATGGGCTACCTGTTGTGGAGCCCTTAGAACATATATGTGATGGTGAGTGACATCTGCAACAGGGATACAGTAGCTGTATGGTAGGTGATGTATACGTGCCTGTCAGCATGAACAGGTGCCAGTATCAGTGCAGCCACACTTTCACAGGGATGCACACATAGTGAAACACTTGGCAGGGCCAGGATTACAACTCATCAGTAGTGGGATTGCCACAACACATCACTGTGCAGGTATTACGTGTACCACATGGGTCATATGGGGGTTGTATGGGCAAAGGGTATGGAAAGGTGTCTGACATCAGACAGCATGCTTCAGTATGCCCATGGGGGTTGTAGGTAGTGTGTATGTGAACATACACACCATACAACACACACACAAATACACAGGGTGCCAGTACTGACATGCATGGGTGCATGTCTGCATGGTTGTGTGATGGTCGACTGTACCAGCAGGCTATACAAGGCTAGGCAATGGGTATACCTTGGCATCAGGCCACATGACAATGGTCTGCATTGTGGCTCAGGGCTGTAGTGTCTGCAGTTGCCCACACAGGTGGGTATTGTATCCCCATCCAGTCACCTGGGTGACTATTGTGTGTGGCCAATGTTATGCATCACTTGCCATGCATATGTTCCTTAGTCCATGACATGGACGGTGTCTGGGATGTGCACACATTCCACATGCATGTACAGTGACATGCAGAACTGTACCTGGGGTATCTGGCCCATGTTGTATGCACAGATTATCATCAGATGTGCCAGTCTTTCCCACCTGTGGCGGGAACTGGTAATGTTCAGCAGGTTTACCCTGCACCTACATTGATAGCATGCTAATGGCATTCCCTGGTGTCAGTGGCATCTGTCAATACAGGGCATGTTGTCAGGCATGGTATGTCCTTTGTGGATCACATGTGATGGCACCAAAGGTGTTGCAAGTGTCCATTGGGGAACATAGGAAAGGTGCACTGTCTGCATGTACATGCATATTGGACAAATGGACAGGGTGCTATGCTCTCTGTAGCCCACTGCTATCATCCCATAGTTACTATCAGTGGCCAATAAGCAGTGTACTACCGACATATTGGCTGTTGCCTAGGCATGTGTGTGTATGAGACATGGGTTGAGAGTGTGCTCTGGGTAATACTGGGGTTGCTAACTGTGATTACCTGGCCTTGATGTCACATGTATGGGTATGGCTTTGCACCCCAGCCTCTCAGCTATTTCACATCTGTTATCCCTGTATGGTGGACATTGTGATATATAGTAGAGACACCATATAGGAAATATGAAAAACCCACTCCACATTGGCCACAGGTGTCACACACTCACAACTGCCTCCACAGAGGATACAGGTTACTAACACACGCCCACACCTGTCATATCTGGGAGTAGAACCCCTACCTAACTAGTTTATTACACTACAGCACTATGCAGTTATAGTACATGCCACAGAAATTACTGGAGTACACCTTCTCTAAAGATGTATATCACATTGGATGACATCAGCAGGATTGTCAAAGTGGGACATTCGAATTATAGTTAGTGCAAAACACCTAAAATGCATTGCTCCCTACACAGACAGTGACACACACACAAAACATCCATAAATGACATGTGTGGGTATAGACCCCTTAAAACAGAGGTCTATAGCACACTACAGCATGGAGCTGTTATAGGACATGCCACAGGGATTACTGGAGAATACTTTCCCCAATGGTGTATTTCACAATGAATGACATCAGCAGGATTGCCAAATTATGCCATTTGAAATGTACTGTGTGTGAAAAACCTAAAATGCATTGCTCCCTACACAGACAGTGACGCACACACAAAACATCCACAACTGACATGTGTATGTATAGAACCACTAACAGAAGTCTATATCGCACTAAAGCATGGAGCTGTTATAGGACACACCACAGGGATTATTGAAGAACTCCTTCCCCAAAGGTGTATTTCACAATGAATGACATCAGCAGGATTGCCAAAGTGGGCCATTTGAAATGTACTGAGTGTGACTAGCCTAAAATGCATTGTTCCCTGCACAGACATCGAAACACACACAAAACATCCAGAACTGCCATGGGTGGGGATGGAACCCTGCCATAGTTCTAAATCACACTACAGCAGTAGAGAGTTAGGGCACACGCTATGGAGATTACTGGGCTACAGTCTTCCCAGAGGTGTATTTCTAGGTGGGTGACATCAGCAGCCTTGCCAAAGTTATGTATACGAATTGTAGGGAGTGTGAGTACCCTAAAAAGCATTGCGCTCTACACAGACAGAGTCAGACACACACGCACACTTGTCATGTTTGGGATAAAACACCTACCTAACTGCTTTATCACACTACAGCAGTATGCAGTTACAGGACGTGCTACGGAGAGTATTGGGCTACGACTATCCCAGAGGTGTATTTCTAGGTGGGTGACATCAGCAGCCTTGCCTACGTTATGTATATGAATTGTAGGGAGTGTGAGTACCCTAAAAAGCATTGCTCTCTACACAGTCAGAGACAGACAGACATGCACACAAACACACACACAGTTGCCAAGTCTGGGGTTAGAACAGCTACCTAACTACTTTATCACAAGACAGCAGTACACAGTTACAGGATGTGCTATAAAGATTACTGGACTACAACCTTCCCAGAGGTGTATTTCTAGGTGGATGACATCAGCAGCCTTGCCAAAGTTGAGCATATGAATTGTAAGGAGTGTGCGTACACTAAAAAGCATTGCTCTTTACACAGATAGAGTTAGACAGACACACACAATGTCTGGGATTAGAACACCTACCTAACTACTTTAGCACACTACAGCAGTATGCAGTTAAAAGATGCACTACGGAGATTACTGGGCTACAACCTTCCCAGAGGTGTATTTCTTGGTGGATTACATCAGCAGCCTTTCCAAAGTTGACTCTATGAAATGTAAAGAGTGTGAGTACCCTAAAAAGCATTGCTCTCGACATAGACAGAGTCAGACACACACACAAATTCACGCACTTGCCATGTCTGGGATTAGAACCCCTACCTAACTGCTTTATCACACTACAGCAGCACAATTATAGGACATGTTATGGAGATCACTGGGCTACAGCCTTCCCAGAGGTGTATTTCTAGGTGGGTGACATCAGCAGCCTTGCCAAAGTTATGTATATGAATTGTAGGGAGTGTGAGTACCCTAAAAACATTGTTCTCTACACAGTCAGACATGCACACAGACAATTGCTAAGTCTGGGGTTAAAACAGCAACCTAAATACTTTATCACATGACAGCAGTATGCAGTTACAGGACCTGCTATAGAGATTACTGGGCTACAGCCTCCCCAGAGGTGTAGTTCTAGGTGGATGATATCAGCAGCCTAGCCAAAGTTGAGCATATGAATTGTAAGGAATGTAAGTACCCTAAAAAGCATTGCTCTCTACACAGAGTCAGAAAGACACACACACACACTTGCCATGTCTGGGATTAGAACACTTATCTACTTCATCACACTTCAGCAGTATGCAGTTACAGAATGCACTACAGAGATTACTGGGCTGCAATCTTCCCGGAGGTGTATTTCTAGGTGGGTGACATCAGCAGCCTTGCCAAAGTTGAGCATATGAATTGTAAGGAGTGTGCGCACACACACACACACACACACACACACACACACACACACACACACACACACACACGCGCGCGCGCACACACGCACACACATGCACACGCACACACACACGTGCGCACACATGCACGCGCACGCACACACACACGCGCATGCACTCACACACATGCACACACACGCACGCACACATGCACACACACATGCACACACATGTGCGCACGTGCGCGCACACACACACACACACACACACACACACACACACACACACACATACACACACACACACATGCACACACACACACACGCACACATACACACACACACACACACACACTCTCCATGTCTGAGATTAGAACATCTACCTACTTCATCACACTATAGCAGTTACAGGACACACTACTGAGATGACTGTGCTAAAACCTTCCCAGAGGTATATTTCTAGATGGGTGACATCAGCAGCCTTGCCACATTTAAGTATATGAATTGTAGGGAGTGTGAGTACCCTAAAAAGCATTGTTCTCTACACAGTCAGAGATAGACACACACTCATACACAGTTGCCAAGTCTGGGGTTACAGCTCCTACCTAACTAGTCTTTCACACTACAGCAGTACCCAAATATGGGACATGCCACGGAGATTACTGGGCTACAACTCTCCCAAGGGTGTATTTCACATTGGATAACCTCAGCAGGCTTGTCATAGTGTAGCTATGGGGAGGGCAGTATGTGTGCATGGGCCATAATCCATTCATCTAGGGGTTGACACGCCACATGCTTGCACAATCGGGGTCATATTTCACAAGTACATGTATACAGCTGCTAGATGACTACTTTCTTGTACAGTCATGTTGCACAGCTGGCATGTGCACCGCATAGTCTGTAATGCTGAGAGATACTGGTGGATAGTATCTGCAGTGAGTGACCTATGCACCTCATGTGTTTGGGGCCCTTTGGCTGTATGCTGGGTGGGACAGGTCTGGATGGCTCCTTGTCACAGTCACCCTCTTCTACACATCTATGTACATCTACCTTTGGCTAATTATAGTGTGTTGTCCTGACATATATGTCTGTATTCCTATCCACTGTGTGTGCAAGGCATGAAGTACTAATACCTTTGCTCAGTGCTTCCTGGGGTACATTAACTCCAATGCTCTGGACCAGCTTATTAACACCCCCACAAGAGGTAAAAATATGCTGGAGCTGGTCATCACCAACATGAGGTACAAATGATCCACACCTGTGGTAAATTCCTCATTGGTCAGATTGGATCATAAACTCATCACCCTAGATATCCACATACCACCCTCACCACCCCCACCCCAAAAGAAACCATGGTGAAAAACTTCCCCAAGGTGAACTTTATGCTACTCAAGACAGAGGCGGCAAACTTCTCTACTCCCCAGCAGAAAGGCAATATGATTGAATCTGCTATATCCTAGACAAAATCACTCTACAAGCACCTACATGAGTGCATGAACCGTGCTATCCCAAACAAGACCAAGACCCATGCCTCCAAAAAGAGGAAACCAGTCCGGTGGACCCCGGCCATAAATAAGGTTTATGAGTCAAGAGCAACAGACACCAAAGACAATCACAAAGCATTTTTAGCTATGTGAAAAACCTAAATAAAAACTCAGAGATCTGCTCTGAGCTACAGCATAATGGTTCAAAATTCACGGAACCAACTGGCATCGCCAATATACTGGCAGATAGGTTCAGTGCAAACTTCACCCCACCCTCACCCCCCCAAAGGGCCAATTTCCATACCAGAAGGTTGTACTTCCCCTGAAATCACAGACACTAAGGTGAAAATAGCAATTTCCAAGGCAAGAAGCACAGCATCCTTGGGACCAGACAGCATCCCAGGCTACATACTACATGAACTCCAAAACAAATTAATCCCTCACCTTAATACCATGTTTAACCACAGCCTCACCTCAGGCTATGTGCTCATAGACTGGCGCACTCCATACTGACTCCGGGAATTAATACCCCATCAGTCTGACAAGTCTCGTCTGCAAGGCCATGGAGCGCATCATCATGGAACTCATAAACAAAGACATTGGGAACCTACAAACCCTTGACCCCACCCAGTCTGGGTTATAAAGGGAAGGTCTTGTTTCCTAAATCTGGTCAACTTTTTCGAAAAGGTCACTATAGATGAGGGAAATGTGGTTCACACAGCATACCTTGATCTCGCAAAAGCCTTCGATACCATTCCCCACTCGGGAATTATTGATAAACTCACCAACCTAAATATAAACCCCTATGTTACAAGATGGGTTGCTAACTGGCTCAAGGATAGAACTTATTCAGTGAGAACAGGAAACGCTAGATCCAACTCCAAACCTGTGACTAGTGGTGTACCACAGGGCTCAGTCCTGAGACCCCTCCTGTTTGGTATCTACTTCTCAGAGGTACAAGCTAACAAAGTTCACAGATGATTGCAAACTGGGTGCCATAACTGAGACCCCTACTGACATAGATATCCTTCAAAAGGATCTTATGGATACAGATACATGGTGCCAAACCACGGCCTCAAGCTAAATGCCAAAAAGTGCATTGTCATCCCCTTTGGGAAAAACCAAGTACCTATGAATTACAACACAAGTGGTAGCCCACTTACCATGGAGACTGTGATAAGAGACCTAGGGACTCAGGTGGATAGTAACCTCTCCTTCAACAACCATATTGCTAATGTGGTTAGAAAATCCTTCTACGTGGCCCACCTTATCAGAAAAGGGTTTGCATCCAGGAATAAGGATGTCATTGTCCCCCTCTACTCATCACTCATTAGACCCGTTATTGAATATAATGCCCCACTTGGGATGTACCTAACAAGACATCTGCAACAACTGGACAGGCCTCAAAAGTACCTCACAAAGAGAATAATGGGCCTCGATCAGTTGCCCTATGCCATGAGGCTAAAAAAACTCAGACTGTACTCAGTCGCAAACCGGCTACTCAGAGGTGATCTTTGCCTGACATACAAGGCTATGTCTAACCCAGAATTGCTAGAAATGCTCCACCTAAGAAAAACACAATCCACCAGAGCTACTCGCTCAAGGGACTTAAACCTGACATCAACAATAAACAGGACTTGTTGGAGGGACATATTCATGTCCCAGAGACTTCCCTTGCTGTGGAATAAGGTCCCCATAAATGTGAGGCAGAGCTCCTCATTAGCGCTCTTCAAGTGGAATCTTGATGGAGTGGATGGGAAACAGGAAATTCACCCTGGGAATCACTTTGGAGGCCCTGCTAGACAGAGGCACAGGAAACTAAACTACTTTGGAGGGAAGCGTAAGCAAAAAACTTTTTGGCTATGCTTAATTATGCCCTAGGGCCAGTAGCCTAGTACCTACCTATGAACCTATGAACCTATGAGTGGTGCATACTGATGAGTGTCTGCACTCACAACAGCAACTGCTAGATATGTTTGGTCCACTGGTGTTTGAAGACATGGCCTTCATGTGTTTAAGTGTGTGAGCATGCCCAGTATGACCTTTCAGTATGTTGTTGACTGACATTGCCTTCATTTGTCTGTGTGTGTGAGCATGCCCAGTATGGCTGTCTGTATTGAATGTGTGGATCGTGTCCAGGTAGTTTGTGCTGCAGTGCTAACCTTTGTGTTGTACACTGACAGGTAGCATGCTGTCTCTGCAGGGTATCCATCGATCATTTGGCTTTGACTGTTACTACATTTCTGCATAGCGGGGGGGGACTCACCTGACTATTCCTACATTTCTACACAGGAGTGGGGGGGTACACTTGACTGTTATTACATTACTATGTAGGATGGGGGGCATACCTGACTATTACTACATTATTTCTACACAGGATTGGGGGGCACACCAGACTATTATATTACTATGTAGGATGGGGGGGCATACCTGACTATTACTACATTTCTACACAGGATTGGGGGGGCACACTGGACTGTTATTATATTACTATGTAGGATGGGGGGGCACACCTGACTATTTTTACATTTCTACACAGGATTGGGGGGGAATACCTGACTGTTATTACATTACTATGTAGGATGGGGGGGCATACCTGTCTATTTCTACATTTTTTACACAGGGTTGGGGGGCACATCTGACTGCTATTACATTACTATGTAGGATGTGGGGGGCACACATGACACTTGTACATATTTGCTATGATTATACTGGTATGTCAGGTACTCCATTTCATTCTGTATTGCTAACTATCATTCTGACTAGAGGCATACCAGTGTACTACAGATAAGGACTTTTGGTTGCCCTACATATTATTGTCTGACTTCCTACCCTTCAGAACTAACATCCCACTGCCTGCCCTGCTGTGATCTGTCTGTGTAGGCCTGGGGAGGAGGTTAACCATAGCCATCATTCAGGGGGCATGGCACAGGCTCTGTTTGGGTTTGTCTACACCTGTCCTGCTGGCTGAGACTGTTGCTGGGTATGTGAACCATTCTGACTGGCATGTGTGGGTCATATGGATACACATGTTGCTCAGCACATTTCCTGCAGTGGGTTTTGTCACCCTGTGTAGTACTGGCTACTATGGTGACTCCAGTATGTGTTACAGATGTCATGGTGCCACTATGGGTGTCTACTGTCTGCTGCCAAGGCCAGGGCACACTGGGCATGCCTCCTTCTGCCTACTTGGGCAGGCTCAGGTTGTTCCTCCTCCGGGTCACTCTATGCCTCTGTCGGCCTTGGCATTGGTGGGGGGCTGTGTGGCTCTGCCCCATGCTGATCCTGCTGCAGCTGTTTCCACAGGATCATATTGTGTAGCATAGCACATACCATAACAATTTGGGTATATGTAGCTGGTGAATACTGCAAGGCTCCACTGGATATGTCTGGCCTGTGCATGTGCCTCATTATGGCATTGTTGTTCAGGTGTGTATGCATTTCTGATGGGTGTCATTGCCGGTTTATGAGCCAGTATGTTTTATATCATTTTATTTTATTATCATTCATTTCCATTAAAATTTTCAAATTTTAAGTGTTTTTAAGTGGAATTGGTGGCAGAACCGTTCATTCTTGGAGTTTCATATTTTGATGTGCTCTGCCTTTGGTGACGCTACTTACTTTTTTTTCTGCCTGGTCATTTATTGGTGGGGGTGTCACACATCCACTGTATAATGGAATCAGCATTACCACAGCAGCCAGCATTGGAAATGGCAAGTAGAAGGATCCATGCTAACAATTTAATGGGTTTATCTAACCCACTTCTTATTCTTGGCCTTGAAAGTGGCATTTTGGAGCTACCAACAAACAAGGGAGACACATTGCTATTTGAGAACATTTATAAGGAAGTAGAGAATGCAGCTTTTAAATTGAAGTGTCTGCAATGGTAACACTTTCATATGGAGGCATGCCTTCACCATCACATTATTCCACAAGGTTTAAGAGTAATAAGCATGCAGACTTATGGCAATATGTACCCTGAATTGCTTGCCAAATGGCAAAGGATTAACATAGATACTAGTTTCAGTTACATGAAACTTTTGATAGAATTTTTTAAACCTCAGTAGGGTGAAGCAGCTACCCTAATAGAACAAAAACAGAATGAACTGGAACAAATGACATTATCTGATAATAATTTGATGAAGCTAGGGGCACTGCAGGACAGGCTTGATGCTTATGATACCAAGTTAAAAGGAGTGAAAATTAGCAAACTATCCAGGGATTTTAATGATTTTATGAAGGGTCACCTGTTTGAATGGCCGAAAGACAAGAATATGACCATACAGGCCAGGACCAATGTAAATACTGGAATAGCAGCAAGCCATGAAAAGGAAGAGGCTGTTATCAGGAAACCAACAAGGATTGCAGTAGAAGCAAAAGTGCATGCTAGTCCCAGGCAAAATAATAGTAAGGTCTTGAGAACACACAAAGCTGTGATTCATGCTCTGGAGACTAATGTTAGCTCGGTAATCAATACTGAGAACATTGAAATACTATCGGAGCAGGGTGAAGAAAATATATCTATTTTGAACAACAACAAGAATTTGGATATGCAGAATGCCACTAAATGCAAAGATGGGGTGGTACATTTACCGCTTTACCAACAGCTTCCTTTTTCATTGCAGAACAACACTTCAAGGGAAGCACACCCCCAGAGCAGGGAGAGGAAGAAACGGAGGTTTCAGGAATAAATGATTCCCTTTTGTTTAACATATCGAGTATTGTATTAACAAGAGATCAGACTCAGCTATTAGAGAAAGGAATGAGTTTCATACTCTCCTTTCCTTCACCAATGAGTGAATTTACATTAGATTTAAAATTCTATGGGAGGAACGTGACTTTAAGACATCTCTTTGGCAACACAAATAATAAGGAATCTCAAACCAGAAATGGATATAGGAAACCAAGTACATTTGTTCCTGTTTATCATCCAGCTGTAAATGCTTTTGTGCGATTATGTGAAAATGAAGTGGCTGAATATAGACAGCAAAAGGGAAGTAAACATTTTCATAACTTAACTCTAAATGAGAAGAGAGCACTATTTGAACTATCAAATATGAAGGGCATCATGATAAAGCAAGCTGACAAAGGAGGGCCAATTGTAGACATGGATATGTCGTTCTATGATACCAAGATGAAAGAGATGATAGTGGACATAGCCACCTACCTGAGGACTGATAAAAGAGAATTGAACACCATTATATGCAATGTTCAAGATACACTTTAATACAAGCTCATGAATAAATTGATAAGCAAGGAGCTGTTTGATTTTTTTGAACTGTGTCATCCTGCTATACCCAGCATCAATGGAATGCCTAAGGTGCATATGAATCTATATGACCCTCCCATACGACCAGTTGTTTCGGGAAAAGGATGCATAACTGAACCCCTTTCTATTTTAATAGAAGGGAAGTTAAAGAAATTGTTACCCCATGCACCCGCAGTGATCAAGGAGTCAGCTGAGTTCATAAGTAGACTTTACAAGAAACTACAACAGATGAATACTTGTAAGGATCTATTATTGGTAACTATGGATGTGAACAGTTTGTTCACATCCATACCCAATGATCTGGGGATCAAAGCAATCAGAGACTTTGGTGTGAAGCACAAAGCAACCAGTGATATACATCTACTATGTAGTCTCTTGGAATCGGTCTTATATAACAATGTATTTCTGTATGATAGTACTTACTATTGGCAGAGGTCGGGGGTAGCGATGGGAACTCCATGTACAAACAGTTATGCCAATCTGGTCCTGGCAAGATGGGAAAAGCTAAGGAAAGTGGATATTAACAATAAATGGAATAGAAACATAGCTTTCTATAATCAGTTTGTGGATTATGTCTTTTTTTTATGGGATGGCTATCCAACCTCCTTGGAGCACTTTGTACAATTTTTGACCAACACAACTTCGTTTTTGAAATTTGAAGTGACATCTTTTAGTACGGGGATAGAATTTTGGATGTTAAGTTGATGTTAGATGACACAGGATGCATTAATACCAGAATGTATAGGAAATCTTTATAGCGTAATCATTTATTACACAATACCAGTATGCATGTTCTTGACAACATAGTGACCAACCAACTAACTTGAGTGTCCAAGCTCTGCATGAGGGATGAGGATTATAGGGAGGAGCAAACCAAACTCATTAATGACTTTATTAAGAGAGGATATAAAGTCAGAGAGAGACACAGATCAATGAAGCAATTACTTTGGAACTATGCTCTCAGAGGGGAAGACCCTATTTTTTGATCCAAGGAGAAACAACTAAAACCAAGGAAAAGGAGGCAAAGTCCAATCTGAGATTCCAGTTGACATATAGTACTGACAATCTTGCTATTCGTAACACCATCAGAAAATTCTGGCCAGTGCTAACATCTGATAACAAAATCAAGGAAATTGTTGGGGACCAACCCAGCTTTTCTTTTAAAAACAGAAAAATTTTAAAAAGACCATTATGTTATTGAACAGAAACTGAAGCTATTTCTGAAGACATGAGTTTTCAAATGAATAGGAGGGTTGGTACATTCAGATGTGGAAATTGCAAGGCATGCTCTCATATAAACATCTCAAATATCTTTATATATCCCCTAACTAAGAGGAATTATAAATTTGAAGGATTTGCTAACTGTCAGAGTAAGAATATTATCTATGTGGCAACCTGCAGTTATTGCAAGGTATACAACTTAGGGAAAATGAATCAAATGCTTAAGGAGCGCATCCTAAAGTACTTATCCGACATAAGAAAAAAAGTTACCAGTAATGTACATTAGTGGAAATGACAGCCATTCTTTCATGTTTATGGCACTAACTAGGCTTTATAAAACACCAGGAGGTGGGGACTTAGTAAATCAAACAGAAATTGAAGAGATGAAGTGGATAATGAATTTGCGTTCAGATCAGCCACCAGGTATGAATGCATTTGTTCCTTTAAAACCTGCATTAAAAGGGAAACCTCTCCAGCACTCAAAATGACATAATTGAAAGGGTGTGTATGCTGCTATGGTTACTAAGTGTTTCTAAGTGAGTGAACATTAGGAAATGAAGGTACTTAAGAGGAAGTTTTACTGGCTAACATTCAAGATTTGAAAAAGGTATTACACGAAAGTGCTTATCCGGTTTATGAGCAGAGTGTTTTATTTAATTTTATTTTATTATTGTTCATTTTCATTAAAGTTTTCAAATTTTAAGTGTTTTTAAGTGAAATTGGTGGCAGAACCATTTGTTGTTGGGGAATACTGCAAGGCTCCACCGGATGTGTGCAGACACCGGAACTGTGACCTAAGCATCCCAAACAGACGCTCTATTATATGTCTGGCCTATGCGTGTGCCTCATTATAGTGTTGTTGTTCAGATGTGTGTGCATTTCTGATGGGTGTCATCAGCCACAGCTCCAGTGTGTACCCAGCATCCCTCCACTAGGTGAACGTAAGGGATGTCCCCACTGGCAAATCCCTGGTACAGCTGGGTCAGATGCCATATGTGGGAATCATCATAGCTTCCAGGGCAGCCAGCACACACATTCATTATAATTCCCTGTTCATCACATACGACCTGGCAGTTGATGGAGGGCATGCCCCTGAGGTTGATGTAGGCCCTACCCAGCTCACCGTGTGGTGCTTTGATGCATATGTGCGTGCAGTCTATAGCACCCACTACCCCAGGGGATTCTGCTATTTGGTGGAAGGGACGCATATTGCTGGTCAACACCTCACGGGTGTTGAGGAAATATACGGGCTCACTGGCATGTGCTGACATGGCATCCAGGAACTGGTGGAATACTCTGGATGCTGATGCCTGTGAGATCCCCATGATATCCCCAGTTGTGCTTTGGGAGGTACCTGTGACTAGTATACCTAGGCCTACACATACCTTGGTATCCACTGGTATGGGTTCCCCTCGGTCTGTTTGGTGTGTCAGGTGTGGCCGGCAGAGCTCAACAATTTGCTGTAGGAGGTCTTTGTCCACCCTATAGAGCTCTACTATCTCCAGCTCATGTAGCCCCTGGTAGGTTACCCTGGGTCTGTATACTCT
>NC_056746.1:678570680-678670680 GCF_019279795.1 Protopterus annectens
TCCTAATGTTGTTTAAAACTATCAGCTTACATAGTTAATAGGAACTGGACAGTATAAAACTAAGCTAGGTGGGGGGCTGTACCAACCCACACACCCCTACTTATATATTCTAACTCCAGGGTCGCACTACAGTGGGGAAAAAGGCATATAACCTGCCTGTACTATTTTCGGTGAAATGAGTGCCAATGGGGTTGAGGGGCCCAATCAACAAACATGTAACACGTAGCATTCCACCCCCTCTAGCCAGACAGGGGAAACATACAAACAAACACACAAACAATGTAAACAATCCACTGCTCCCCACACCACAGGCAGGACACAACCAGTGGGGGGAACACTGTGGACCTGCCAAATCTAATCTTGCAACAGAGACCAGAGCATCCAGTGTGGGCACCCCAAGAATTAATGATGATCAGAGTCAGTCCCTGTAATGATTTATCTATGCAGGCCGTGTACATACATGGACTACAAGGTTGGGCAAGCCTGATGACCCATGGGTTGAAACAACGTACGACATGGGTCCCGAGACGGGGAGAGTCGGCAGTGTGTAGTGGTGTGGTTAGACCCAACTTGTACCCACGGTAAGGATGAGTGCTGTAAAGGAGGGGCAGGTGGGGGAACTATGGGTATGCAATTATGGGCCTAGGCGTGCACGTGTTCATAGGTTCATAGGTAAGTACTAGGCTATCTGCCCAAGGGCATTTTTAAGTCTAGACAGAGTGTGTCGGCTTTCACCGCCCCATTGATTAATTAACTGAGCCTGTGTCAAGCAGAGCCAATGAAGTGATCCTAGGGGTGTATTTTCTGTTAACCATCCACTCGTTAAGGCTTCTCTTGAAGAGTGTTAGTGAGGGGCTCTGCTTAATGTAGTTAGGAATTTTGTTCCAAAGCATGGGGAGTCTCTGTGACAGGAAGCTATCTCTCCAGCATGTTCTATTTATTGTTGTGGCAAGGTTTAGCTCACTAGAGCACATAGCTTGCAGTGACTTGGATTTCTTTAGGTGGAGCATGTCCATCAATTCTGAGTTGGACATGGCTTTGTAAGTCAGGCAGAGATCACCTCTGAGTAAGCGATATGCCACTGAGTACAGCTGGAGTTTTTTCAGTTGGGCTGCATAGGACATATGTTTGAGGCCAGTAATCCTCTTGGTAAGGTGCTTTTGTGGTCTTTCCAGCTGTTGGAAGTGTCTTGTGAGGTACATCAGAAATGGGGCATTGTACTCTATGATGGGTCTGATGAGTGACGAGTAGAGAGGCACTACAACCTCTTTATTTCTAGATGCAAACCCCTTAGTAATTAGATGGGCAACATAGAAGGATTTCCTAACTACTTTGGCAATATGATTGTCAAAGGAGAGATTACTATCTACCTGGGTCCAAAGATCTCTTATTACCTTTTCTCTATTAAGGGGGCTGCCGCCTATGTAGTAATTTGTGGGTGTTTTGTTTTTCCCAAACGGGATGACTATGCATTTTTTGGAATTTAGCTTGAGGCCATGACTTTGACAACAGGTGTCTGTCTCAGTAAGGCCTTTTTGAAGTTTGTCCATGTCAGCCGGAAAGTCAGTTATGGCTCCCAGTTTGCAGTCATCGTCAAACTCGGTTAGCCATAGTCCTCCTGTGTTTGAATGTACTTCTGAGAAATATATGCCGAACAGTAGGTGTCCCAGAACCAAGCCTTGTGGGGCACCACTTGTGACTGGTTTAGAGTCAGACCTGTAGCCCACTATTCTTACCATGTGAGTTCTGTCTGTAAGCCAGTTGGCAACCCATCTTGTAACGTAGGGGTTTATGTTCAGGCTGGTGAGTTTTTCTATAATACCCGAGTGAGGAATGGTGTCAAATGCCTTGGCAAGATCAAGGTAGGCTGTGTGAACCACCTTTCCCTTGTCTATGGCCTTGGTGACTGTCTCGAAGAAGTCAACCAGGTTTAGTAGGCATGATCTGCCCTTAACAAAGCCAAACTGGGGTGGGTCAAGTGTTTGGGGGTTCCCAATGTCTTTGGTAATGAGTTCCATGATAATGTGCTCCATAGCTTTGCATACCAGGCTAGTCAGGCTTATGGGTCGATAGTTACCAGGGTCAGTTGTGGCCCCTATTTTGTGGAGCAGAATAACCATTGCTGTGTGCCATTCTATGGGCACGTAGCCTGGAGAGGCTGAGGTTGAACAGCATGTTTAGGTGGGGAGTTAGCTCGTTCTGTAGTTCATGCATGACGAAGCTTGGGACACCATCTGACCCCATTGATGCTGTGTTTTTGGCTTTTGAAAGGGCTGTTTTCACCTGTGCTTCTGTGATTTCCGGGACACTACACTTTTTCAGTATTGTTGTGGGCCCTTTTAAAGGTGAGAGGGAGGTGAAGTTTGCACTGAATCTACCTGCCAGGATGTTGGCAATATCAGTAGGTTCAGTATATTTTCTGCTTCTTTGCACTAACTCAGAGCATATCTGTGAGTTGCCACTAAGATTCTTGACATAGCTAAAGAAGGCTTTGTGGTTATCTTTTGAATCCTTGGCTATTTTTCTTTCGAAGTTAGCCTTGGATGATTTTATGAGGGACCTTAGTTTCTTACTGATACTAATTAGGGATGTCTTTCCTTCTTGGGACAGACTGGCTGTTGGCTGGTGTGGTTCTATTTGGACAGCCCCAGGGATGTAAGCAATAGTGTGAATTGGGCAGAGCTTCCACCTAACAAGCAGCCATTCCCAGTATGGGCCCCACTGCAGCACAGTCTATTTTACATGGCAAAGTACGGTATAACCATATGTGTTGTTGCAAAACCCACTACATAACACAAAAGAACACATGGTCGCAACACCCCACTGTAGGCATGTAAGCCGATCTAATTGGCATCACAAGTTATTATTGTAGTCCTCAACCCCACCCAGGAGTGTGAGTGTCCAACGCAAACTCCAAATGCAGTGTATATGCACAGCTGTTGCTGTAGAAGACATGGCCAGCTGTGGACCTTCCCTGCAGCCTACCTGCCCATCCCTGGATAATTCCACTACTAACACCCCCTTTGTGCCCCATGAACACCACTTACCTATCAACCCCTATTCCATTTCTGTTAATGTTTAAAGTTGCACATAGGTGACACCCTCTTCCCCAATTATATTGCCAGAATCTGGAACCCCCAACCCACATGTATTACCTCAGCTGTCCCACAGGACACATGTAAATAACACATGAAGGAACACCACAAGCACACTTGGATCAGCACTGGCTCACAATAATGCGGAATCCCCCCACAACTTACACTCTATACCACTACATCAACTAATGGATCTGACACCCTTTGTCCTGCCTCACATACAAATCCCAACATCTGACAAACCTTCCCTATTGCTCCCCATCCAATTACTCCAATAGGCTACTATACAGTTACAATGTCACCCCCACTACCTACCTACCTACCACTTCACTATTCCTCTCTACTGTACCACACAGGTATGAAATAACTAAACCTACCCAGAATACCTACCTGCATATAACCTATCCAGAACTGTTAAACTGGAATCCAACTTCCCCTTAAACTGACTTTTGTCAATAGTCATACCTGACATGTAAACCTGACCTAAGCATGTATAATATTGACATGTTAATGTAAACTAAGCATGAAGAATGAAGGATGTAGCTATGTTATGTCTGTTATTTTCTATGAATGTGAACACCTCAGTATTAATTGGAATTAGTAGCTGGGGTCACTGTGGAGCTCTAGTCCCTGGGCCACCATTGAAAATGGGCAAGCATCCAGTCGGATTGTCCTGGTCCACAAATGTAAACTAAATACATGACGTAGCATGGGGGTATGCGGGAGCAAGCGGGTCTAAGTCTGTTTGGGCGGCGGTAAGCAATTACCACACTGGGTAAGCAATGTAGATGCTATTTCAGTGCAAGACACCACAACCGGAGGTCAGCAATGCTGAGCCTCACTCAAACCAGCACATACCCGCCTACAATTGCACTACAGTGCCTTGGCCACTCTGTAGCCAACAGCTGTCATTGTGGCTATTAACAAAATAATCTGCACTGCCAGGTTGCAACCTCACAACCCTGCACACAATAGTGTATGTGAGTTCCACTAAACCATGGCAGATTCACATTCAGCTGCTAAGATGACAAACATATCATCCAGCACAGTCATCGAACAGTATAGGAAATGTATGTAAGTGTGTAGATTAATACCAGCAAACGTGTACATTGCTCAACCACAGTTTTACAAGCAGTTTATGTGCATCAAAGAGCAGTGCCTGCCCAATCATACTATGTGAACAGTAGTCTTGCATAATACCAAAGAGAATAATAAAAAACTGTGTACACCGTGGGGGCATGTGGGCATGCTATATGCACAGAATGTCACACCTGGGGCGTTGGTTCCACAGACCTGGGAGATGAGGCTGGCCAGGTATGTGAGCAAACTGTTGCTTCTCAAGACCCTGGCAGGATGCTACCAGTGGGAGAAACAGTGTAGACCAGCTAGGTCTACTCTTGACAAAACAACAGGTCTGTACCTGGCAGGACGAATCAAAAGTTGTGGGTCACATCAATGTCTTCACCAGTTTCGGAGGAGGATCAAGGGAAGGCTCATAAATACATGGACTAAATGGATGAAGAGCCTGCAGACACTTGGGTCGAGACAGTATACTGGAGGAGTACAGAGACGTGCAGAGAGGGAAATGTGTGAAGGTGTGGTATGGCAGGGCTAGCAACTGGAGAATGGATGGATGCTGTGTACATGGAGCTCGGGGGCCAGGAAAAGGGAAAATGGGTATGACATTATGGTAGAAATATGCAAATGAAGCAGAACAGCAATAGTGTAGTGGGCAGAGCATCCGCCTAACACGCATGCATTCCCATTTTGAATCCCACTGCAGCACATTCTATTTTCCATGTGAAATCTGTATATCAACATAATTTTGCTGTGCAACCTACTAAATAACCTTTATATTTGAACAGGAGTACTGCATTAAATGCACATGTGAAGTGTTAAGTGTTATAATGAATAAGGCACTATTAAGCAGGTGTAAGCACAAATAAGCAGTAGTAAGCATAGATAAGCAGTAGTAAGCGTGTTTGTGTTTAAGTGCATTTGCGCAGGGGATAAGCATTACCTACACAGATTAAGCAAAGTAGGAGCTAACTGAGTGTTAGAAACTGTAACCGGAAGTTAGCAGTACTTAGCTCCACGCAAACCCATGCAAACCCACTTACAACTGCTTTAAAGTGCCTTAATCACTTAGTATCCAACTGCCGGTGTTCAGCCCAGCAACAAAATAAATAGCTCCTGCAAGGCTCGAACCAAGGACCCTGCACACCATAAACAAAGTGATTTACCACTAAGCCATGACAGATACAAAGAAATTTGATGTCAAAAACATATCATCCAATCCAGTCATGCAACAATACAGAGAATGTATACCAACATCTAGATGTATGTATGTGTAGATATATTGATATCTAAACAGATACAACATATCTATATATGTAGATATATATATATATATATATATATATATATATATATATATATATATATATATATTTATATCTACAACTATATACATATATATCAATATATATGCACATATATACATGAAAATGCCTACAACGACACATATATGTGTCTGCACCTATATGTCTACATATACACAGCATGTTACATATCTGTACGCAGATATATATCTATGTAGGTATATACGGACACAGTTATATATATGTTAGCAGATGTATATATAAATATATATAAATATATATATATATATATATATATATATATATATATATATATATATATATATATAATATATATATATATATATATATATATATATATGGCCATACTTCTGTAGATAGCAATGGCAGATTAACAAACACACATATGTCCACATGCACCATTAATGGGGTTGTGAGGCCCCACACACTATACATCTTGTTTGAATAGGCATCCCACCCCACAGCCAAACACATCTGCCCTGTAGTACACTTCCAAGTGTTGCAGATCCCATAACCAGGACCTGACATGACATGGCCGTAAGATGTGAACAGTAAGCCATCCCATCTGTATGATGTCAGGCTGGTATTGTTAACATATCTTGCAGTACAGTCTGCCTCTCATAGGAAATGGAATATGTGGAAGCCATCAACATCCCCAGGATACAGATACACAGATATGGAGATGCTACATGAGTAGCTTTCCCAGTTAATGGTGTGGTATTTGAAGTCAACCAGTATGAGAGTGTTAGATTGGACACTAATATTTTCCAGGGTAAGGGACATGGATTGTGAGTCATGGGACATGTTTAGGGACGTATAACATGCTACAACCTGAACCACTGTCATACCCAATGTTAGCTACACCTGCAGGATTTGTAATACATAATGTTGGTGTACCACTCTATAGGTGTGTGTATCCTTTGTGAAAATGGAAATACCACTACATTTGGAGCCTCAGTCCAAGTTCTGCAGCCAAAAGGTGTGGAACAAGTTATTGGCTGGTAGTGCCGGGATGCTTCCTGCTGCCTTTAACCAGGTCTCTGTTACAGCACAGATGTCATTGCTATCAATTTTATGGAATACTTCCAGTGAGTGCATTTTCAGATTTAGACCTCAATGATGCAGCAGCATGACGATCAGACTGCATGTGTATGTAGCTGCTATATATTTATGTATATTTATGTATATATATATATATATATATATATATATATATATATATATATATATATATATATATATAGTGTGTGTGTGTGTGCATATAAGTAGATATAAATATATATTTATAATGTATAGATTTGTCCACATAAATGCATCTCCATACATATATACATGTATATATATAGAGAACCTGACTGATTCTGCAGACTCCTTTCCCTACTGTTGAATGACTGTGCTAACTGTTTGGAAAATCATCACTATTTTATAGAGCTCAGATGGTGTAAGGGTACATAGATCTGATTGCAGTTTACAGGGCCCTGGGTCCAAGACATGGCAGGATGTATTATTTTGTTGCAAGGCAGAACAGTTGCTGCTGGGGAGGAATGGCTAAGGACAATAATTAAAAGAGGTACATAGTTTGGGCCAGTTAACCCCCATTTTGGCAGCCTTTGGACAGATTTGTTGCAGTAAGAGGTTCAAAGTATGGAGCAGATGTCCGATATATATATATATATATATATATATATATATATATATATATATATATATATATATATATATATATATATATATATATATTTTTTCTTCTTTGTTTTAGGTACATAGAGAGATATTTATATATATGTTTATATCGATATATATCATATGTGTATATTTTATATGTATCTCTCTCTCTCTCTCTCTCTATATATATATATATATATATATATATGTATATATATATTTATAAAATCATATGCGTATATTTTATATGTATATCTCTATATATATATTACATATTAATGTTTATATAGATACATATATATATATATATATATATATATATATATATGTATATATATATATATATATATATATATATATATATATATATATATATATATATATGTACATATATATATTTAAATGCATCTCCATATATATATATATATATATATACATTTATATATATGTACAAAACTTGACTAATTTTTACAAACCTTTACCCTACTGTTGAATGACTCTACTAAATGACATGTTTGAGAAAACATCAGACTTATCTATGGCTCAAATGGCTTAGTGGTAAATTGCTGTAGCTATGGTGTGCGGTGTCCTTGGTTCAAGACTTGCAAAGGCTGATGATTTTGTTGCTGGGAATAACACGAGCTGTTGGATTCAGAGTGATTAAGGCACTTTTAAGCAGCTGTAAGCAGGTTTGCATGGGTTTGAGTGGGTTTGTGCAGTGGTAGGCAATGCTAACATCCAGTTAACTACGCTGACAAACAGCCTTAAAAGTGATTAATCTGTGTAGGCATCACTTAGCACCACACAAACAGGCATACTCCCACTAACTACTGCTTCCTCTCACTTTCCCCATGCTAACTTTTTTAAAAGAAAAGAAAAAAAGGTGATAGGAAAGTGGTGACAAAAGGGGCACGATGAGGGAAAAAATATGAAAGATAGCTGGGGATGTGCAGGATGGGTGTAGGGAAGGTCAATAGCTGTCCATTTCTTCTACAGCAACAGTTGTGCATATATATTAGTTTTGGAGGTAAATGTGTACACTCAAACCCTTGGGAGAAGGGTGAGGACAAGAATAATGTGCTGTAAAGTCAATTAGACCAGATTACACATGTCCAGTGGAGATGTGTATGAAATGGACAGCTATGTATGGGGCAACATTTTTATTTTGGAACAAACTGCCCTTTTTTTTCTAAGGTGAGAGTGGGATGTTGGAGAAGGATAGTAGGTATATTTGAGGAGGTGGGTTGGGTAGGAAGACAAACAAGACAGACAGGACAGCATACAGGGGTGGTATATGACACATTTGGGGGTAAACACCTTGGACGGGGAGGGGTGTTTGGTAATTGGAAATACATGAGCCCCCAAGTGGATATAGGGGACTGAGGTCCCCACCCATGGGCAGTCACCACTGCACGTTCACAGCCCTAAAAGTGGCCATGCTGGGGGCTGAGCAGAAGAGGCAGGCTGACCCTCTAAATGTGCCACACAGCCCTCAAGCTGGTGTAGCAGACCTCCCAATTCTTTGTGGAGCTCGCTACACACCAGAACCCTGACATGGCTTTGGGTGACAGGATCCTGTCTGCGCCTGTGCCCGGGGGGGGAGGGGCATCCCCTGAGGCAGTTCTACCTGAAGGTGGTGCAGGACTAGCAGATGATGAGGTCCTGGGGTGGGTTTCAGACATGCTGGATCCCAGTGTCATGGCTAGATGAGGCGGGAGAGGTGGATCTGTTGGGATCAGCCTTTACAGATTTGCTATGATGTTGCAGTTTTAGAACATATGTTTATTTAGTAATGGTAAACACATTCCAGGATTAGTTATAACAGCATGCATGAGTATTCCCATTAACCCAAAACAACAGATTTGTGGAAGATTTGCATAACAGACAGAACACATGCACATATTGAACTACAGTGGGCATTTCACTGGCATGCAAGTTGCATTGATAGCAACAGGCAACCAATAATAGTATTTAAACAGGGAACATTAATTGGAAAACATTTCAACATTTGTATAACAATAGGAGATATGTCCCAATGGTAGGTTTGGGGGAAAACATACCCATTTAATTATGTGCTTATATTATTGGTGAAGATAAAGTGGGGGAGAGAGAGAGATGTCAATTAACAGATGTAGATTCTTGCAGTGATCACAGCTTTAATGATCATTGCTGTAATCATTACTTTACAGGTATTATTACAACAACCTATAGCCTTGGTTTGGACAGCAGTATGTTTGTACACCGTGTATAATTACAGCCTTCTTATAGCTACTTTATACCTTTTCTTACCTGGAAGACCTGTGGAGGAAATTTCTGTTAACACTACCTGACTGTTTCTACACATATTCTTAAAATCCTAGGAAAAATTATGCATACAGCTTACTACCACTCCTTGTATTCAAACCATGGCTGTTTCTGCTAAAAATGCAACAAGTTTGTGTTTCATCAGAATGAGCTACTGAGAAACTGCTGTCTCTTCCTTCAATGTTTTCTGTCTAATTCTCTCTTGGTTGTGCAATCTGACCTTGTAATTACGACATTCTTATACATATATTCCTATGCATACCTTTTGACATAGCACAGTGTGGAAAACAGTGGTTAATACAACATTACTATTCAGATATCAGATCTCGGGGCATGAAGCATTTTATATCAGTTAACCTTGTGTCTTTCAGAGGCACTAACTTTGTCAGATGACACTTGATTGTTTAATGCTTTCAGAACTATAGTTGCTGTGCATAACCTGTACACATTTCAATTCATACAATACCAGAGTAAACACAACCAGTACAGAGTTTTGAATTTTATTGACAGGCAGTTATAGTTTTATTTATATATATGACCTATATGAGACCATTACTGTAATATTGTCTGGTTTATTTAGTACAAACCATACCCATTTTAATACCGCAAGGTGATATTTTATTCCTTTACATTTATTTTGTATGAATACTACAAGCTAGATTGTTACTCACCAGCCTTGCAACACAGCGTTTGTAACTTGCTTGCATGTGCTTCCTGGTTTGCAGCCCGCTTAGCTGAAGTTGTAAAGAAGATAGAGAAACATTTATGCATACCTATCCATCACATACACAGGCTGGACTTTTGTAAACAGTTATTGATATGAATGCTTACACATGCCTGGGACATAATTCCTCTGTCATGCTTCTTGGACCCACTGTCCAAGAGCTCCCTCTTCCTCCGCTTCAAGTTGGCTTAGTGGTGCCGGACCTGCTCACCAGTCTAGGGGATGCCAGTGGTAATGGTGAGATCGCAAGTGAGACTTTCCCAAGCCTCTGCTTTGTACTGGGAGCCTACTGGGAGCAGAGGAAGACATTTAAAAGAGTTACTTGAGTCAGGTCAGTAAGCAGGACAGAGTACATATAGATCACATATGAGAAAATGTGGTTTCTGCAGATGTTGTAAATACATCAATGATGGCCCATATATATCTATTCCTGGGTATGGCAGAAACCTTGAGTGCCTTGGCAGATATAACTGAGACACAAGTTACGTTGTTTATGTTATATCCTGTATAGGATGCCCGGCATTTTACGTTGGGAAAACTGTCAGGAAGCTCAAGGAAAGGATTTCAGAACATGATTGTGACATAAAAAATAAGAAAGAATGCAGTGCATTATATATGCACAGCAGTAGATGCACAAACTTCAAAAGATTTTTATTTTTTGTGATTGACAGGATTAAAATCAATGAAAGAGGGGGGACCCTAAGTTGGATATAGAAATCAGAGAAACAGAGTGGCAGATTAGACTCAATGCCCATGTAATCCTATGAATTAATGATTTTATTTCCATCAAAGCAATTTTGATATTTATGGACCATAGAACAACATTGCATTGAGGTCTCACTTTTTTTGCTGGTTATTACCAACCACTATTTTATCTTATTCCATTATTTTATTTCCCTACTCAATATGTTTAGTTTTTGGGGGGTGATGATCATCACAAATTAACTTACACATATTTTAAATCTTATTGCCCATATATACATTTTATTGCAGCATTTTATAAGTATATAAGAAATTGTCCGGTATACAATGTTATATAAAGTGAATACAATGTACAAACATTTGTAGTATTTATAAGTTTTAGTATTATTGATCAATTAACACTTGGGGAAACAGGAAATGAAGTAATCAAATGTTTGATTTTAAGTGTATAAAATTGAGGTCTGTAACATCCACGTTAACTCTGATGATGATGCCCAGTGTTGGGTGAAAGTGCTCAGTTCAACGTGGTTTTTTTTTTGCTGCGGTTTTGTTTTACAATAAAAGTGTACCACTACAAAGCTGAGCAGGTATTTTATTATATTTTTATTTGTGTTTAATTTATGGTGTGATTTTGCTGAGTTCTCTTTATTAGGTATTGTCCACAACTTCTCTGGATGATAAAAATGTATCTGACCTATATATAAAATTAAAGGGACTAAAAACAGTTTCACTGCTTGCATCTTGCTATCCATATCCATAAGCAAGAACTTCCAGGTTCTCAGTTTTTGTATCTTGTTTAATCTCTTCCCACATATCCTTAGCTGCCATAACATAATCATTTCTAATCCACATTCCTAAATACTTCATTTCATCATGTCCCTATAAATATGGCTATTGCTGAACCAATTCATATCTGGGTACATAGTATACCACTATAGCCTTTGTTTTGTCTCCATTAACTTTATATCTCAAAAAGACTTGAAACTGTTTCAGAATGTTCCACAACACTGAAATGTTCTTTTCAGGTTTTATCAGGTACAAAATATATATTGTCTGCAAATAAAGCCATATTTTCTTGATTACCATAACAGTGATATCCTTGAATTTCTGAGTCCCTTGTTTTCTTTGCTGATTGCTGTAACTATAATTCAAAAACAAGGGGAAAGAGGACACCCTTGCCTGGTTCCTCTATTCAGACACAAATTATCAGAAAGGAAACCTCTCAATTTAATTTTTGCATCTGATCCCTCATATATCCTCCTAATTAACATTATTATTGTATCAGGGAATGCAAATGCTTCCAGTAACCTACTCATAAAATCCAAGCCTACTCTGTTAAATACCTTCTCTACATCAAGAGCCAAAAAAACAGCAACATTTTCTTATATTCTGCTTCACTCTGGATCATCGTTGCTCTATTAATGTTGTCAAATATTTGTAGCCCCTCCACAAAACCACATTGATCTATACCTAAGAATTTTGGCAACACCTTTGCCATTCTTTTAACTATTATAAATATAAACACTTTATAATCATCATTAAAAAATGAAATGGGCCTTTATAAAGCTGAATCTGATAGGTTTTTACCATCTTTAGGTATTACAGCCACCACAGCTTTCTTCCAAGATGTCCATGCTTCCCCTCCTTTTAAAATGCTGTTAAACAAAACTTCGAGATCTATATCACTTTCTTCCCTCATAGCTTCCAGACATCCACAGGAATACCATTGCAAATTGATTACACATCACTATTTTTATCTCATCTCCTCCTATTTTAACCGTTAATTGTTGAGCCTCAGCTAGACCTGTAACTGTGGCATACCTAAGTCTTTTATACTGTTTCCATTTGTACCTTTATTTGATTTCCACTTTCCTCTGCTTTATACAAATTTTCATAGAAGTTCCAGAATATCTCTAATACCTTTACAGAATGTCTGGTTATTTTTCTTGTTATAGGCTCGGTAAGATTAAAGCTTGTGCAAAAAAGATTTATACTCTGGAGTTATAAAAAAAAAAACAAAAACAGTTGCTTAACAGCAATCTTTGTAAACTCATAAATATTATCTAGATACTCCCTTATTTTCTCTCCAGGACTTCATGTTTGCACCTCCCTTTGTTCTGTGAGAGCCCCTTTATTCTGCAGAACTTTAGCCTTTGTCAGTCCCTCTAAGTAATTTTTGTTACTTCTTAGCTATATATTTTTTTCTTTTATTTCTTCCCTAGTTTTAATGTCCACCTCCATTTTCCTTATTCCCTTCTTTTTAACAGGTAGGTAGGGAAAAGTCAGTGTCTCATTTGTACTTCATTAGCGTGCATTTTATCTTAGTTGTTTTTGGCACATGATCTGAAATAGTTATTGGATGTGTGTGAAGCTTTCAATTAAATGCTCATGCTCCTGTGAAATATAATTTTTGTCTAGTTAAGCCCATTTATTGTACCTTGGGGAATAATATGTAAATTCTGTCCGAGTTCCTACTCTTCCATACCAAATATTTTCATAAATTTCTTCAGAAGTCTACATTCTTTTGTTATAGTTTTCCTTCTAGGTCCCCCAGACACATCCTCACTTTTGCAAATCAAGTTGCATTCTTATAGAATATTACTGCTGAAGGCTGATTATTTCTCACGTAATAGCAGTTTTAGGTGGAATACAAATATATGCCTGTGTAATTCTCCTCCCTTGTCAGTAGCCACTCACTACCATTACTATCGTTTTCCTTTTTCTATCACAACTGGAGCTCCTCTAGCAATTAGTAGAATAACTCTCCTTTTCCTTTGCCCTCGATACTCTGATGAATATCCTTCTGAAATCCTTTCTTTATTAAATTCTTTTGCTCATTTATTTTCAAGTGTGTCTCACATAACATTGTTATTTGCACTCTGCATTTCTTAATATAATTCAATGCTCTTTCCTTTCTGACTATGACTGTGAGGCCATTCACTTTCTGAAAAAAAAAGTATACTGTTCTTCTGCTTTAAGTACTTATGACATTATATGACTTAGTCAGGGCTGTTGTATCTAGATTGTGTGGTCTTCTTAAACTTGGGCTCCAAACCAGACATTTTAAATTAAGAAGGTGTTTTTCAGTACTCTTGTGGCAGAAGTGTGCTTATCTAAATCTTCCTGAGCTGGGGATTGCTGGTGAAAGGCTTATTGTGTACTTAAAACCTGTTCCTTTTTGCCTGTATATAAGCCTCATATTCCTGTGGGGTTTGGCTTAATTGCTCAGAGCTACTTGTCATTTGGTGACTATGCCAGAGAGTTCCAGTGAATCTGCTTACAGCTGAGCAAACCTCTGCTAAAATGATGAAAAGAAGTATTATTTTGTACTTCTATTGATAACTGTGACTGCATTTTATTATTTTCCAGTGATATTTGTTGTATTTGAAGCATTTTAAATAAAAAAGACTGCATTTTATTTTTTTCCAGTGATATTTGTTGTATTTGCTGCATTTTAAATAAAAAAAAATGCCTTTAAGAAACTGCACTGTTCTACTGCTGCTTTAAGAACTTATTACATTGTATCACATAGGCCTGTTGTATCTAGATTGTGTGGTCTTCTTACATGGGTCTGTATTAGTTCATTGAAATATGTTATTTGTCAAATAAGTATTCATTGATGGCTAAACATCGACATTCATTACAACAAAGCACAGAATTTTCCCAGGGTTAATAACCACTGGGCCATCAGCACAACTTTGCCCTTTTCCCCACCGTATTGTGATCTTTGAGTTGGTATATAGTTATGGGGGTGTGAGGGTCACAAGTCCCCGCATATTGGAGGTGAAGGGGCAAAGCCACCCACTTGGGTGGGTTTGATTTAGTGCAATGTGTGTTCTAAGGTGATAAAGTGTGAGTAGTTCCTAACCTTGGGAAAAATTCTGTGCTTTGGTGTAAGAATTTTGCTCTCTAGCAGTCAATGAATACATGTTTTCATGAATTAATGATCCCTTTTTACACTTGGCTACCAAATCAACTATTTTTCATTAAGAAGGTTTTTCTGCACTCTTGTTGCAGAAATTTGCTAATCTAAACCTATCTGAGTTGGGGATTGCTGGTGGAAGGCTTATTGTGTGCTTTCCTGATTAGAAGTTAGCTTAAAACCTGTTCCTTTATGCCTGTATATAAGTCTAATGTTTGTGTGAAGCTGCTCTCAGCACAGCAGAACTTATCTATGCCCTGTATAGATGCAAATGCTTTGAAGATAATATTTTCTTAGAATAACTATCATTGAAACCATATCCAGCCCTCTGCCACTCTAGGACCATCATTGCTCTGTTGGTTAACCTTACACAATATATAATACCAGCACAGTCCAGTCTTATTAACCTATTCCTTCCCTTGACAAAACCCACAGTAAAAACCTGATATTATGGATGGGCAGTTTCCTGCCATCTTTGTAGCCATCCTGATGGGCATGGGCATCCAGAAGTAATGTAGCAATTGACTCATGTATACTGACAACACACTTAATCCTAAAACAAACAAATACTAGAGGAGGCTAGACTCCTATATGCAGACAAATTAAGTGCCAAACAGGTTATCAGCTCACACACATCACTTCCCACACTAAATAAGGATTTGACACATAAAGCCATGTATGCAGAGGTACTCACTAAAAACTTACCAAAAATTTAGAGGCCTCCCAAATGCTGCCTTCAGAAACCATACATGCCCACAGCAAAGCAAACAATTACCACAACATTTAATAGTACATGCACCAGTGACTCATCAGACAAGCTCATAAGGCAAAACACCACAAAAATTAACATAGTGGTCATAGGAGACTCCATAGTGAGACACACAGATATCCCCTTCACCAGAATGGATAAGGAGAAGGTTAGGATTAGCTGCCTGCCAGGTGCCAGGATATATCAGCTCACACAAGCACTCAAGTCACTTAACCACAAGTACCAGTTTGACCCTGTCATAGTCCACATGGGTGTGAATAATGTGAGACATACCCCCCTGGACTATATGAAGACAGAGCATGACTGAGCTCTCAGAGTATGTGTCACAGGCAGGTATAAGAATAGCTTTGAGCAGCATTCTACCTTCAGCAAGGATAATGCAAAAATACAAACAAAAAAATATTGACTTTAACAATTGGCTTAACTTTTGGTGTCAGTCCAAAGGGATCCAATATTTGTCAGCCTGGGAGGACATGATTGACGGTCCAGGCTGCTTTGCCAGAGATCGTCTGTACCTGTTTTCTCTAGGCGTTTATATACTGGCAAAGGTTTTAATCACCCCAATAGTACCTTTTTTTAGGGACTGTCAAAGTAACCAACCTCCAAATGTAACAAAATATTTTCTTGATAAGCTCATGGTACTGCTGCTCAATGTTAGGAGATTGAACAAGAAACTGCACTACCTAGAAGCACTCCTTGGAAAATGCTGACATCTGTGCAGTCATTGAGATATGGTTAAAAGCTGCAGAAAGCACCTTGGTTGCGCAAGGCTACAACACCTTCCATACATTCAGACTACCAGCTGAACAAGAAAGAACAAAAGAGGAGGTTCAACCATCTTCATAAATGATAAGTACACCTCAGGACTGGAAAAACAGTACAAGTCTCTCCAGCAACTCGATATCCAAATAACCATAGGCAAAATCCCCAACTACATCATAGCTAGCTATAGGTCTCCCACCGTGGACCAAGAAAAACATATTGCATACCTCGACTTACTGGAGTCATTCACCATACAGCCCAATACCTTACTCATGGGTGATTTTAACTATCCTGCCATTGACTGGGGAACTTACATGACCACTAACATGCAGGCTCAGAGGATCCTGGACTTTTTCAGTGCAAATTCTCTGGAACAGCTCATTGGCAAAGCTACTAGGAGCTTAAATATCCTAGGCATAGTATTCACTAATATGGAGGCCGTTGCCCCCCCCCCCCCACACACACACATGTAATGTCCTCCTTGGTAAGATCATCTACAAAATTATCTCCAATGAAATAAGTATAAGTCCAGATACTCCATCAAGCTCATAAATGCTAAAGAATTTCTCCAAGACAAATTATCTCCTACTAAGCTATGGCATAAGAAATTTTAATGCTCCCTCAAACCAAGAAAAATCAGAATCCTTTGCAGAGGTGTACTCCAATGACCTGTAGAGCCACTTAAGCAGTGATATAGAGTCAACAGCACTGGACTAGATTAAACTAAGGTCTTCTCAGAAAAACAAGCCACATTGGTAGACCCTGGTATAAACAGGCTGTACAACAAACAAAAGAAATGAATGTTCAAAAATAAGTGGGAACATACTCAGCAGAAGAAAAAATCCCCAAATAGTCTAAACAAATCAGAGATCTGATCTTCCTGAAAATTAAATTATGAAGCAAAAATAGCCTCCCTGGCCAAGGAAAATCACAATTCTTTTAAAGTCATCCAAAGTCTTAAGGGGACTATCCATCTATGTGCAGAGCTGGTTGTGGATGGCACCACCCATACTCAACAAGAAGAAATAGCCAACCTGCTAGCTTTCAGGTTTGGATCAAACTTCATTCCACTGTCTCCACTGTTCATCCCTCAAAGCATACCTACCACCATTTCTCAGCCTATTATCTCAAAACAGCAGGTCATATCTGCATTCTCTAATGCTAAAAGCATGGCATTAGTGAGCCTTGACAATATCCCAGGTTGCCTTTTAAATAACTTAAAACATGACCTAGTAGACCTACTCAGATCCCTATTTAACCATATTCTCCAGAAAGGCTATGTTCCAGCAAAATGGAGGACGGCAACAGTCATCCATCTGCACAAAGAGGGACCATCAATCAACCCAGGGAATTATAGTCCCATAAGCCTGATGAGCCTCATTTGTAAGGCCATGGAAAGAATCATCATAAACCTTATCAACAAGGACATAGGTAATCTCCAGACTATGGATCCAACCCAGTTTGGGTTCATTAAATGTGGATCATGTCTATTAAATCTGACTGACTTCTTCGAGAAGGTCACCAAGTCCAGGGAAAGATTATGCATACCACCTACCTTGACTTGGCAAAGGCATTTGACACAAATCCCCACTCTGGTGTTATAGAAAAACTCTATCAACTGGGCATAAACCCCTGCATCACCAGGTGAGTAGTCAAATGGCTCACCCACATGTTACATACTGTTAAAGTTGGTTATGTCACATTTTATAATCTTTTTGTTGTAGTGAAAACCCTCAAACATAAAAATCACTCCATAACCTATTAACTTAAAACAATCTATTAACACAAAACTATGTACATCGTCAAATAATGAAATTTAACTCTCATGATAGGAACAACTGTTCCAAAATGAAAGCTGCACACACTGGGAAATACTAACCTAAAATTAAGGTTATGCATGCTAGTACACATGCCGAAGGATTTAATAAAATCCATGTAGGCACCATGTAGAGACTCCACAGAATGTATCCATGTACATGGTCACAGTTCCCCTGCGGTAGTGTACCATACATATTAATAATGGTGTGCTGCCAAGGGAGAGCCAAGAAGCATGGATACTGAATCAGTGTAGGGAGAGGTGTAGCTGCTACCCATGGCTGCAGATGAGTTTCATGCTCCTTGTAATGCTCCCTCCCACTGTTGTAGTGTTGTGAAGTGTGTCAGATGTATAATTTGTCATTTTTATGATGTTTTATGTTTTTCGTAATTTTTTAACTGCAAGTTGCACGGTGTGGAGTGCAGCAATGCCAAGCTGTGCCTACATGTAGACAGCTGATACCTGCCAGACATCTAAAAATAGAAACAAGATGTAACTAATTATATAACAACATTTTTTTCTTTTCTTTTTTAATTACCTTTTGTGCTGTGTGGCTCAGAGGGCAACAGAAATGAGTGGAGCTTATACATACATAGCCAACACCTACCAGACATCTAAAAATATAAACTGGATGCAATTAATTGTTTATTTATAGGTGTGTTTAAGCAGGTTTGCATGGTGCAGTGGGGTGCTCAGCAAAACAGGTAGCCTAGTAGTATATGTGATGGCATACTGTTTTTTATAACATCCAACTAACTACATGGGTAGAGTTACGGTCTTATGTGGGGTAGATCCTGGTTTGAGTCCATAACAGGCAGAATAGGTCTGCAAATAAATGTACTATTTTTCTTTAATTTTATTAAACTATTGTGAATTTTGGCACTGCTGCACTTTGCTAAGCACTGCTCATTCATGCTAAGCAGTGCACAAACATGCTAATGGCTACCAATGTTTGCGTGGTACTGAGCCTCGCTAAAACATCAGTTCTGTGAGTTTTCGCAAAGCTTGGCTTCATTTAGCTGGTTTGCATGCTGCTAAGCGATGTGGCTCTTTTTTGAATGTTGGTCATTGATGTGTAAGGGTGGGAAAGCAGCCTATATTAAGCCCAGTAGGTAGCAATTCTGCATCATTCATTGGAGTTCAATCAACAGTTGGTATGGCTGGCAGTGTTGGTGAAGGTGCACACTTTCAAGCACACTGGTAAGGTATTCAGTAGTCCACGGTCATGGTTGGACTCCTTGTTAAAAAACATGAAACCCGGCTGATGCATGCAAGATTCCATGGTTTGGAGTGTAAGGCAGACACCCGGGCACATTTGGCCAGGGAACTCACCAGTGTTACTGGTATCTTCCACACAAGTGAGCAGTGTCATCACCATTATGATGATCTGAAAAGGAGAAAGAGGGGAAACTTGACACCTGGGTCCAAGAGGCTAGAGCAGGAGAGGCCTCACAGATATGTAAGTAATTTGTCATCTGTTTTACCAATATGCAAGCTGAATGTCTGCAAAACTGGTATGCATAATGGTGTGCTTTTCTCCCAACAACTGCAGCTGAGAGGGCTCACAATGTCGAGTCCCATGCCAGCCACCTGGCCAGGTTGCACCGTAAGCATGGTAAGTAAGGATTTAGTATGCCAACTGTAGTAAAATAAGCAAGAAAGACTAAAACCTTTACTGCAACAAACTATACAGAAGAAAAACTGTAGTGTAATAAATGGGCAAGTAGAAATGAAGTACAATAAATTGGCAATTAGAGCTGTAATGCAATACATGAACAATAACAACTGAAGTTCAATAAACAATAAACAATACCAATAACAGTAAGCACAATGGTGTTCAGCATGATTGTGTTGTCATAACCATGGCAGGAGAGCTGTATGGATTGCTTGTCTATGGTATGGTTGCTGCAGTCAAGTGTCAGTGTAGAATGCAAAAGTAATGGCCTGCAAACTGTATTGCTTAACTCACAGTACTGTCCAAGGCTGTCTCCAGGCCAATATTGGTCATATAATGGTCGCTGTTCCTCCTACTTCAGGTAATAAAGGTATATGGGTGAGGTGGCCCACTTCATGGGCAGATATTGTATGTGTACTTCACAGATATTTCAAAGCAATATAATACAAAATATTCACCAGCATTGCTGATGCTAAAATAAGGCTGTTTTAATATATGCAGTATGGCTGTATTCCATGCATGTGTGTTCTACTGTCACTGCATTCAATTATAACACTGTAATAAGTTCTAGAATGCAAAACGAATGTCCTGCAACTTGTATTGCTCAACTCATATTATGGTTCAAGGTTATCTCCAGCACACTATTAGTCACGTAATGCTCACATTTTCTCTCTCCCCAGGAACAAATGGTATATGAGTGAGTTAGCCCATGTTATGGGCAAATATTGTGTTTAGATTTCATAGAGTTTTAAAATCAGCAAGAATAATGTGCTCACCAGCATTGTTGATTCATAAATAAATCTGTCTACTCCCATTATAGCTGTATTCCTTGCATGTCTGCACTAAGTTGCTGCAGTCAATTATTACATTATTTGCAGATGTCCCCTGCAGTCACTGCTATTGGGTTCTATTCCCATGCCTGGCAACTAAGGCACGATCAGTACACAAACGTGCATCTCAAGTGTCATGATTTCTCGTACTCTAATAAATATTGCATAATTCATCTGTCACAAGATTACCATTGAAATTATTAGTTGGAATGCAAAGTATTACCAAATCTGCTTACAGAACACCTTGGTAGTTATATAAGTCTACATGATGTGCAAGTGTTATGTCTAGCTGTGTACCTGCATGTGTTATTGCTTGTCGCATACTGTCCCATGAAACTGCTTGAGAGGTATATATGTGCTACATCACCTATAGGAGACTTGTAGCCACTGTATACAAAACTGACAATACACACCTGTAGAGCTAATATTACCACTGTTTTCAGGGATATGATCTGCAATGTCATTAATGAGCTGTTTTTCTCTATCTTCTCATGCCTAATCTGCATGTATTTAATATTGTTTTGTATTATTATAGTTTACTTTTAACATATTTTATTAGAATAACTATATTTTGGGAAATGTGGTTTATTACTGTTATGTGTTATTATGCTTTCATATTGCCATATCTTGTTAAATTAACCATGTGGTTGTTTTTATGCTTTAACTGTTACTGGTGAGGAGTTAACATACTGACTGTTCTGTTATTTCATGTTGTGTCATACATAATATACATTGCTATGTATTTGGGTTAATTAAAATGATGTTCCAAGCTGTTAGATGTTCCATGCTGTTAATACTAACAATGATTTGTTCATAACTAACCTCAACTTATTGCTATACCTCAATTACCACAGCATGTCAAGGTAGGCCAATTCCGGCTGATCCTCATACCTTCCCTCAACCGGCTATGGCACCAGGTTCCCAGCATGTCTGGGTCCCAGACCAGTGGTGCTCCCCCTGCTGCCCCTGCAATACCTGCAGCATCGGGTAGTGCTGCCCCATAGAATTGGGCCAGGCCCTACTCTGGGAGTGGTGGCAGAGGGGGAATTGTCACCCAGGCTGAGCTGCTGGTCTTAGCATGCAGGATAGTCCACCATGGCTATGACTACCACCTGTGCCAGATTGAGGACATGCTGGTCACCCTGGTGGGGCAGCCTTGCCATGGTGCCCACCCTCCAGCACTGCCACCCCCAGGACAGTGAAGGAGCAGTGCTGACAGTCCCCCCCCCAAAAAAAAGATTTCATCCTATTTGGTCCAATTGGGTTGACAATGCAGTTATGTTGCCCTCATCCCTCTCTCTGGGGTTTAAGAGTCCAAATTCCTCTACACATTATATCAAAGTGCACAGTTGTTGCTGTACAAAAAAATGGATGGCTGTGGTTCTTTCTTATACCCTTTCTGCACATCCCTCTCTGCCTTTAACTATGTTTTTCCCCCTGCTTGACCCAATTTCACCACTTTCTCATCTCCTCTTCTTTCTTTTCTTTATATTTTTTTAGCACTGCACAACCCAAGCTAAATAGAGCTATAATGACTATATGTGCTTATAATATTGTAAGACATGTGTACAAAATAAAGACATCTGCCATGTTTTGAACCCAAACCCATCACAGCTGCAACACACTGCATTAACTCACCATGCCAGACAATTCTTAATTAAAAGCGGTGGCTTAAACAAAACATAGGAATTGCCAATTACAGTCATTAGGCATGTTTCAGCGGAGCTGCACACTGCACCGCACCTCCCAAACTGAAATGAAAAGTAATGGAAAAATGGGAGTGTACCTTGGACTCTGGTCCATGACAGCCAAAGACATGATAATGGATATAACTGAGGCCTGTGATAGCAGATAAATGTGCTCTTTCATCAGCAATATGTAAAAAGTTACCTGCTAGGGCATTTATTTATTTATTATTTATTTACATTTGTTTACCAGCAAATTCCAACTGGACATAGGTCCTTTTTGAGCAGAGGCCCAGGGAGAAAAGCTCCACAGAAAGACATGGTAGATGGTAAACAATAACAATCAAGGTATGTATACAGTAGAGATGATCACGACATGGAGAAATACAGGAGCAAGGTAGGTACAATTGAATAGTAAACTCTAATTACAACATTGAGAAAGAAGTAAAACACAGTGCTACAAATTATCTAAACAGTAACTAGATAACAATAATAAATTAAATGAATAAGGATTAACAAGCAGTGAGTAATCTTCAATTCAGTTTTATAGTGATAGAGGGGATACTCTATCTAAATCTGGGAAAGGACGGTTTATTAGATTGGGTTTGGACAAGGACAAAGCCAGTGAGAACTTAGGTGAGAGTTAAGTGCAGTCTTGAAAAGACTGCAGGAAGGAAGGGTAGTTATGGTAGTGGGAAGGTTGCTCCAAAGCTTGGATATAGGGCAGGAAAATAGTGCTTCACCTGCTGAGTTTTTGGCTTTGGTGACCTGGAGTAGATTTTTGTCGCGGGAGCATAGTGGTCTGGAAGAGTGGTAGGGTTGGAGAATTGTATAGAGTGATGGGATTCAGAGAGGGTGGTTTACTAGTGTATGATCAAAGGTGAGTTGAGTTTGGTGTAGGAGATGTGGGAGTTCAAGCCAGTCAAGGTCTTTAAGGGAGACACAGTGGTGGCTGCTGTAAGAGGCACCAGTGGTAAAATTTGCTATTTTATTGTAGCAGGCTTCGAGTTTGTGTAGGTCTGACTGTCTAAGATTTGTAAGTATAGGTGATGCATAGAGTAGGGTGGAGATTAGTTGGGAATTGGCGATTGAGATTCTGGCTGGTTTGGTGAGGTATTGGCAGCTTCTATATAAGGCACCCAGTTTTTTGTGAACTTTTTTTATTGTCAGTGATATGTGGGTGTCAAATTTGAGATTATTTTCAGTCTGTACACCAAGTAGTTTTGTGTAAACTGTTGGTAAAATGGAGGTATTATTCTTGGCTTGAATAGTGAACTGCAGGGTGTTTGGGATATATTTGGAGGATTGGATGATGGGGAGTTTGGATTTATTTGGATTGAGGAGAAGCTGGGAATTAGCCAGCTTTCAAATGAAGAGAAAGATTCTTGGGTGATCTGTTGGAGTTCTGTTAGAGTTGGGACTGAGCAGATGAGGGTGGAATCATCTGCATACTGTATGAGGGAGTCATGTTTGGTAGCAGTGTGCAGATTATTGATGAAAAGGGAGAAAAATAGGGGGCCAAGGATGGAGCCTTGTGGAACCCCAAGAGTAACAGTGAGATGAGTAGACAGACTGTTGTCCCAGATGACTGATTGCTGGTGGCCTTGTAGATAGCTGTGGAACCAGTTTATGGCTGGTGTGGAGAAAGAGAGGTCAGATGAAGCAGAGAGTAGTAGATTGTGTGACACAATGTCAAAGGCTTTAGATAGATCCAGAAATACAACAGAGGAGAGGAGGCTATTGTTTTTGTGGTGGAGGATAGTGTTGCTGAAGGAGAGGAGAGCAGTTGTTGTGCTGTGGTGTGGTCCAAAACCATGCTGGGTATTGAGGATGAGGTTATTGTTAAGGAGGAATTTGGAGACCTGTGAGTTGATGCATTTTTTGAGTATCTTGGAGCTGGGGGAGAGGATGGCAATAAGGCAGTAGTTGGAGAGGTCAGTGGAGGGGAATGATGTGTGATATTTTCCATAGCATGGGTACATAGGATTCAGATATGGAGAGTTTGATTAATATGGAAATAGGATAAGCTAGGACATCAGCTGCTATCTTTAGGTATATAACAGGCAGGTAGTTGGCTACTAGTTTTGTGGGTTTTAGTTTTGACAGGAGTCTTTTTATGTAGGAGGTGGGTACTTTGGAGAGAAAGAAGGTAGGGAGGGCTGATTTTGGGTTGGGTGGGGGGAATTAGTGTAGGGAAGTGTTTTTTTGTTAGGGATAAAACAGATTATGTGAAGTTTTTATTGAAGGAATCAGCAATGCTACTGGTGGAGAGAGGGGTGGTTGGTGGGGGGGGGGGTGCTTACTTTTCCTGGGCAGAGTATAGAGTTAATTGTAGACCAGAATTGCTTGGGATTGTTTTGGGAGGAGTTTAGGGACATCTGATAGAAAGGGGCTTTGTCTGCTTTTACTTGCTTTTTTGACCTTGTTACGTAGTTCAAGGAAGAGTTGCCTATCTGAAGGGTTTTTAGTTATGCGCCAGCGTTCCCATGTTTTATCCCTGGTTTTCATAAGGCCTCTGGTGTTTTTTTGTAGCCAGGGGGAGCTCTTAGTTTTTATTCTGATGTTTCTCTAGGGGGCATGGGAGTTAAGGATGTTGAGGAAGGTACTGTTAAAGAAATGGACCACTTCATCTAGGTTGAGGTACTTTATAGGTGATCAGTTTACATTCTGGAGGGAGGATGTGAAGGAGTTGGTGTTAAAATTAGCTTTGTTGCAGATAAGTCTGTGGTAATGGGTTTGCAATCATTAATGTGATTTTTTTAGTAGGAAGGTTGGGGAATGGTCACTGAGGGAGTCAGGTAAACAGCCTGCTAGATAGGTGTGAGGGGCTTTGTTAACTAAGACCCAGTCAAGAATGGAGTGGTTATTGGGGTTTTTATTGATCCTAGAGGGGGTTGTATTAGTTGAGAGAAACCATGGCGATTTAGGTGGAGGGCTGGGTGGTTGCTGTTGCAGGATAGCCAATTGATGTTAAAGTCCCCGAGGATGATAGTTTCTTGGGGTAGGAAGTGATTGCCCAGTCTAGTAGGCTTTCAAGGGGAGGTATATTTTGGCCTGGTGGGAAATAACACCCTAAAATGTTGATTGATTTTTTTAGGTTTTAATTTGATAGTGGTGTAAAATATTTCTTCCTTTTCAAACTGGGGAGCTGATTTGATGAGAATTTGGATATTGAGGTGGTGTTTGTACAACAGTGCCACACCTCCTCCTTTTCTGGGTAGTCTGTCCTTATGGAGGATGTTGTATCCAGGCTGCAGTATTTCCACACTTTTGATGTGAGGTTTGAGCCACGATTCAGGGAAGTTGAGGCTTATGTAGGCATGGAGGTCTTGGATTTTATTACAGATGCTTCTGATGTTAAGAGACATAATGAGGAGGTCATTTGGGTTTTTGTTGCTTGTGATTTGGGTGATGGGGTAGTTGGTTGGAAGGGGGTTTGTGGAGATGTTGGTGTTTGTGGGGCCAGGGTTGGAGTGTACATCTCCAGTGAGAGCAAGTTTAGAGAGAGTGTTGAGAATATGTTTTATATATGCAGCAAACAAATTGTTGTATTTTATGGATATTTTGTGTTCAAATGTGGTGGGGGTTTGGTAATTAAGAAGTTGCACTGGGAGGAGATAGTTTGTGGTTGGGGTAATGAAATTATGTAGTGGGTGTTTGAGGGGAGTTGATGTGAGAGTGCAGTTGAAATGGTTGGAGGTTATGACTGTAGCTGTTTGGTAGGATGTAATGTAGGCTAGAATAGTGCAGATGAGGATAACAACAGTATTACCTAGTGGCATGGTTGCTTTGGAAAAAACATATATGCTGACAGACTAAAAAAAAAATGAACACCTATATGACTGATATACAATTGGCACAACTAATGTGAGCCCCAAAATCCTGGAAAAAAAGTAAAAAATGGAATAAATGGTCAGCGACCACAAAAAAAAGCAGTCCCCACTATGTAATGCCTAAGCTAGCTTCAAACAAATAAAAAAAAAGAGGAGCCTAGACCCCCCCCCAAAACTTTCTAGCCCAGTTGGGTTATATAGATGTCTAAAAATATTAAATAACACACCTTTCCTGTAGTAATGATCACTATTATAAACTGAAAACAGGAAAGAGAGAGTTTGTAAACACAATTCAAACACAGCAAACCAAAAAATGTTAGTATCCATGTACTAATGTCCAGTGTAAGAAACAGGAATAATAAATAGCCGCAATGTAGCCATAAATCAGCGTTAATGCCATGATCTCTAAAAATTGGAACACAGGAGCTTATCAAGATGCCCCATGCTAAATAGTACAAAACAGAACAACACGTTCATGACAAAATACAAAATACACATGCTCAACTGTGATCTGGTGCAGAAATACATCCATATAAAGCCATGCACATACTGATGGATGTAGAAAATGTTTGTCACAGCCTGCATGGGTCCACATATCTTGCAAATATACTTGGTAAAACAATGACTCACTAGCTCAGTCTGTTAAATTCCTTGCATATAGTACATTTTTGCCACACACAGTCCTGAGTTCAAATCCAGTGTTGTGTTGCATTTCAATTACATTATTGTGAAGACAGCAATTACTGAATGACTTGTACACTCTTTATCCGCACAAAGCATTGCAAATTAAATAACTGCTTCTCAGTGCAGGAAGTCACAGGCCTGCAGATAGGGATACACTTCACATATCTGTATAGCATTATTATATGTCGCCTAGTACTCTATTATTGACACAGTGGCCTAACATACATACCTTAAACACATACCTTAATTGTAGTGTAAATGGTATCCTCACCCTGGCTCTGTCTGTACAACAAGGCTGACATAGCTGTCACAGATACATCTACAGCTTGTTGTCCTCCAAAGTTTTCACACTCTCTGCCTATGTCTATTACCTGCAGCAGCAGCTGCAGCCTGTGGTACACAAGGCTCTATGTAAAGGTTTCTGCTACAGACCTACCCTCTGTGATGATGTAGTCTCCTCATCCAGGTAATGTCCATCTCAACAGCTAAGAAAGGGGCCCTGGTCTACATGAAGGCCTTATATATTGCACAGTGGTTGCATATCATTGGCTAATGATAGTGCAGTCCAGCTTTTTTGGCTGCAGTTATCAAATCAGAGCCACAGATTAGTTTAGAGGCAATTACCTGCTAATAACAAGGATGTTAACAATGCAAGCAGCTGGCTATGGGGAAATATACTGTATGAGACTTTCCTCACAGAGAGCATGCCTTTGTGAAACATTACTAGTAGTACAATTCAACAGTGGAGTACTGCACTCCACCGGGTATCTAACTGTTTTTTTGTATAACAGGATCCAAATGGGAGGATAGAGGCATCGGGGATAGGGATTACAGCAGTAAGCCTGTCTTAGACCTGTGGTAATGACATGTCATTGACATCCTGTTGCCTTACACCTACAGGGGATTTAAAATACTTCAAGGTTGCATTGTCTTTTGTCATTGTGGCACACTGGTGTTGTTGGACTCTCTTTTATAGTGAAAACTAAAAATGCATGGTCAAATGAAACTGGTAAAAATAAGACAACACTGCCACATACAAGAAACACAAGAATATTTAGCGTAAAATTTATTTAATTACTGTTTTCATCGACAAGACTTTCTCAGAAATGAAAACCACAGCACATAAAACCATCTTTAAATACACTCATCTTAATTAAACATAATTAATCAATTATCCAATCAACCATAATCAGCAATAATAAACAATAAAATAAATAATACATATATTATACTTATTTATTCACATATACCCTTCGATCCTTTAAAAAACATTTGATGTTTATCACATCATTTAATCCTGGGGGTTTATCAGCTCTGAGATTTATTTGCCATTTGGTCTCCCTTTGTTCTAAATAGTTTCTGAAACTCCCCCCTCTAAGATTAAATGTACCTTGTTCCAAAACAGAGAACAAGAACTTACTGAAACCAACACATTTTGAGCAATGTCTATAAAGTGCATTTTTGCCATCCATTTTTCTCATACTGTTCACATGCTCTCTAATTGTAATAAATACATTTCTTCTCCTTTATAGTGGTTGTAATAGCACACTGCTATTTGTCTAGCACTGGTCTTATGACATATTATTGGGTGGTTGGCCTTGGGGGACACACCACAGTAGACTAGAGTGTTGGGTTATGATCATACAGCAGAATCTCTCATTGAAGAACTAAGGCAGCATCATCACATCTTGCTATCCAGGGTGGGTGGCATAACAGGGATCAGCAGGCTGCATTGTGGGCAGTCCTTGTCTGCAATGTGAATGCCAGTGGCCACCGAGACAGGACATATGAGCAGATTCAACACCATGGAACAGACATGGTGAATGCTGCATGCCGAAGGGCAGCTGATGTAGCTAGGGATTGTGCCATCATTGGTGGAGGGCCTGCATTGGAACAACCACTCTTGGCCACTGAGGAATTCCTGATGAACCTAGGAACACATGACAATTCCCATGCATCCATCCCACCATACATCGTGGAGGTGGGTACCACAGTGCCCACAGCAGAGGAACGTGCAGGTAAGCTTACTGTGATCACCACTGCAATACTCTAGCAGTCACTGTGTCAGGCTGTACATACTTTTACCTGGGTGTCAGATCTATCTGCTTTGGGGGGGTGGGGTCTAAGCTCAGTTGTACATTCATACACAGAATGTCACCAATACATTAAGTAACACAGTAGCTACTGTACAAGTGAGATGCACGCATTACCTTGTTGTGTTGCAACTTGCAGTGGAACTGACAGTACCTCACCCTCAATGTTTTACATGTCCATCAGGTGTTATCCAAAGCTGTGGTCTTGCTCTGGTAAGCTTGATACTGTTTTGCTACAGAACATATATATGCTATTAAAGTTAAGGGCCAAAATAATGCCCTATGTACACTTAAGTGTGTGTATAACCACAGTAGAATTTTTGTATGTTCCATTCTGGAACATTTCCCTAAGGTTCTTAAAGTGGGTAATCACAGGAGTGTAGCTGAATGAATAGAAACACATTTGCAGTTATAGTTAAGAGCAAATAAGCCACTGGGATTACATGAAGCAATTAATCCAACATGCCTTTTAAAAACCGAATGGTTGATGGTACATACCTTAGGCACTGAAACCTATATTTGTATATATTTGTTAAGATAGGTTACTGGGTTTTATGTGTTGTTTTACCAAGTATAGTTTCATATTGAATAACTAAAAGGTAAATTGTACTGGTCAAGTTTCACTTGAGTTACCCGATGCGCGTGTTATACAGGCCTTGAGTTGAATGTGTATTTTGTTGTGAGGAATTCTGTTATGCATGAAAGTGTAGATGAAACGATGTGAGACTGGTAATGCAGTTGTTAATCCTCATTATTATGACTCTTGGTGAATTTTCCATACATATTAGTGTAAGTAGTAATGTACTGCATTTGTCTTGGTTTTCACAGCTGACCAGGGGGTTTTGGAGTCTCTTCCCCACACAACCTGATGTTAGTGTCTCTTCAGACTCTGATGATAGTGGTGGTGGCTACAGTGAGGCACAGGTAGGGTTGTTCGGGCTGAATCTGTCCCTGAGGTTGACATCCCTCTTCTGCAACCATTGTCACTGCACACAGTCAATATGCCCTCACATACCCAGTCTCCACAGGCCACAGATATTGGATAGTCAGAGGGTGAAGACACTGCACAGGAAAGTGTGGCAAATATGGCTCCAGTGAGTGAAGAGACTGACTATAGCCACAGAGCTGGCAAGGACCCACACAGGTGGATGGACAGACTTTTGTCCATCCACCACCTGTTGCAGGTGTCACATCATGGGTCACTCAACTCATGTTTCAGGCCATCATGGAGGCACAGGCATGTTCTGAATGGAACACCAGACATTTGCTTAGGGTTAAGGATGCAGCACAGTCTCATCCGTGACTGCCTCCACCGCACTGGGGATACCCTGACTCAGATCACCGATGCAGTGGACAGATGGTGGGTTGAGACAGTGTCTGTCTTGAACTGCACATTGTCTGTGCTGGAACGTCTGGTTGGAGTTGGGCGTCAGACTTATGGACATAGGTCAGCAACACCATCTGCTGAGAATCCATGTGGCTGTGGACAGTCACGCTCCTGTAGTGGCAGTACATCCAATGCTACAGAGGAGTGTGTGCTGTCCACACCATAACATACCAGGCCATGAGCTCATGGTTCTGGGCGGTCCTATGGGGGACATGATCTCATCAGACAGCAGTCACCATCAGGTACTAGCACCACATCTGACCTTGGGCATGGTGGTGCCAGTGCAATTCCTGGCAGAGCCAGTTCCCATATTTAAGGCTGGAGATGGTGAACTGTCAGATCTACCACGTACGGTCCACAGCTGTCCAACATACACATGTGTATGGCTAGCACTGAGCTTTACTGTGCACATGCACACACACACCACTGTCACATACAGGTCACCTACAGACACACATGGCACCTCTCCATGGTCCATCTATCTGCTCGCCTTCCTGACTCACACACATTTTGTCAACCATTTAGGCCAGCCTAGGCCTCCAGCATCCCCACACAACACCCTGTGCAAGTGATGATACATGTGCCACATCCCTTTCATCCTTCCCATCGATGCAGAGAAATGATGCTATGTGTCTGATGCACAGGCTGACTATATTACTTGACATGTACTTGTGTAATGCAGTATTGTTTTGCCCTGCCAGTTGTAGTGGTCAGCAACAGATATGGTATGGTGGCATGTGTCATGAGTACACAATATAGTTTTCTGTACTTTATGTTGTATGATATTGTACTGGCAGTTATGTTACACAATGACAGGTGTGTCATGGACCTGTGTATGTTTCTGTTCTAGGAGTCTGAGGGGATAACCTATGGATACACTGCAGCAATAAAGCAGCACAGGATGGCATGGCAGCCCACCAGAAATATGACTTTGGCAAGGTACAGCAATATACATGCATGGCTCCATAGGTTCATATGTGTATAACAGTCTAACAAGGACAATGGCAGCAGTCATCATACTCATGCATTCATAATTTGTGATAAGGTCTGCTTGATACTTGTCACCTGGGTCTTCAGAACTTACACAACTACAAGCTGTGGTGATGGAGTTGAACCATCTACAAATATCCTGTGTCTGGTTCAGACAGTTGGTTGACATTACTTATGCTTGTTGTGTTCTGCATCCTATTGTGTAACCTGCACATGATGTGTGTCACAGCAGATGTATGCTTCACATGGATGCCTGTCTCATGTAGGGTGCACTGTCTGTGTTACATAGCAGTGTCCCCAGTATGTACTATATATACCACGTTGATGTTGTAGGTGTGTAGAACACGTGAAACATGTGTTACTCCTATCATAGCAACACAGGAGGTACACAGTGGGATCTGACACCTCCTTGTATGGGGACATACACATCCCCTTCGAAGCATTTAGGAGCTGGACTACATTTGTATGGTCATGACACGGACTCCATTGGACATCTTATCTACACTGTATATTGGTGTACCATGTCACCTGTGTGGCTGCTACACTTGTACGGTATGCCTGTCTGGTGACATGGCAAGGGTGCCATTGCATGATAGGTGTTCCAGCTGCCATATTCAGTATAGCAGTGACAATCTGAGATTTACACCCAAAACCTCTCACTATAGGTGGTACAACAGTGAATGCATCCTCACATCCTAACAAGCAGTGACCATGAATGGGTACAGCACTGTGTGTCCATATTTTCATGTGTAATGGCTCAAGTGTGTGTGGTGTGCGGACACTGCAATATTGTCTCCGGTTAGTAGCACATCAGTCTCAACATGTGATGTACATACTGAGGGGTGAAAAATGGACACACAGACCTGGCCACACAAGCTTACACCTAATATGCCTCAGATAATCATGTCCCTACAGTGGTATGGCAGGAATCATATAGCATAGCTAAGGCCACAGTCACCAGTAGGTGGCATATTCATAGCCTCCACATACTCTTCCCTCAGCATGCCAGTACCTGAGTGCAATGTCTGTTTGTTTCTGTATGTTTCCAAGCTATATTGGCAGTTGCACATAGGAGTATGACCTCTCACAAGGTCACGTCACATCTTCGGTATGTGCTAACTGCTGATCAACTGCAATGAGTGCCATTGCTGCCTGTGGTATATAGACTACTCAGAGATGATCTGTGCCTTGCATACAGGGCAAGGTGTGACCCTGTTGGAGTGCATATGCTACCTATCTGTAAAAAACATACTAGATGGATGACTCACTGTAATGACATTAAACTACCATGTGACTTTATTACTAAATGCTTGTGGGAGACATCTGTCTAGCACACCCTTGAAACAGACTCTGCCTAATGGTACATAGAGCACCTCAGTGAACCTCAGCACATGCCATCTGTATGACTGGCTGGGCAACCATAGTCTCAACACATGGACTCTGCCTGAGTCCCTCTTGGACTGGGCCAATATGTGCTGATCCTGTACCGAGGGGTATAAAGATGTCTCTGATTGTGAGGGCTGTATGTCCATTATGTTAGTTAAGTTCACATGTCCTATGGCTCTGTAACATGTTGTAAAATGCTGTCTCACATACAAACATGGCCACATTCAGGCTAGCACCACTTAAACTCACTGCATAGGGGACACACCAAGGCACACACACAGTGCAAGTTGGCTGTATGTAAATTAGAACACTTACCTATGTACTACAGATCACAGTACTCAATGCATGCAACACACCTCATGTCGACTAGTACTATCAGTTTAGAACATATAATGCTTGTTGATATCAGCAACCCTTGTGGTCAGTCATTTGTGAGGCCACATCACCTGCTACAAATAAAATGATACTAAACTCTACCTATGTCTAGGTTACAAAGGTTATCATATGTATGCCATATGGATAAACACACGCACCAAGTTGGGCACAAGGTTATCATATGTATGCCATATGGATATACACATGCACTGCACCAAGTTGGGTAAGTGAGAATAGAACCCATACACATGTGCACAGGCACACACACACACACACACACACACACACACACACACACACACACACACACACACACACACACACACACACACACACACACACACACACACACCAAGTTGGCGGGAGTGTGATTAGAACCTCTACCTGTCTAGTTTTATACATTATAGCTCGCAGTACTTATCACACATGGCATGGCTTTTGTCTGATGTTAGACTGTCAGCTGGCGGTCTTTACTGGGCCTTGTAGAGGAATGTAGTTTGGAAGCCAGCAGCTAAATATAGGACCAAAAAGTGCATAACAATTGCAGGTGGATAGCCCATGAGGGCATGTATGTTGTGTTGCAAGGGATACACACACACACACACACACACACACACACACACACACACACACACACACACACACACACACAAAACAAGTTGGATGGAGTGAGATTAGAACCCCTATTTATCTAGTCTTATACACCAGAGCTGAAAGTACTTATCACATGCACCACAGGTTATGTCTGTTGCATAGGTGATTGCAGTCACAGTACTTGTGGATTACACAAAACAGGCTTGTGTTGCACAGCATGCGTGGCCTGCAGAATGATATTGCTTCATGCTGTTATCTGCATCGAGTGTCCTAGCAGTGAAATAACTGTTATTATTGTTACAGTTATCAATATGGACATATGTGGCTGATTGCATTTAGATAGGCAAACCTGTGGCCGGGGATATTGTGCCCTGCCCATCTGTGCATTGACAGCATTATACATTACACCACCTGCTCACCTGTGTCTATCTACATGGTGATATCCAGCAGGCACAGTGGTCTGTAGGTGAGTGGATTATGCACTGTTGCACTCTTAGTTTGGTTCCTTTGAACAATTGTATGGATCTGTGAGTGCAGATTTACTCATCATTAATCAGGTATGTGAGACAATACGTACATCCACACATATATATGTCTATAACAGGGCTATCTCTATAAATGTAACTGTGTGTGTATGATATGTATATGTGTTATGTACTTATATGTGAGAGTCTATGTATCATTTTAATTTATATAGCTATATATATTGGTATATATCTATCTGACAGTACATAGCGATAAATATACTAATCTTGTGAGAGAGAGAGATAGGGACAGATGTATATGTATACGTATATGTCTGTATATACAGATGTATTTACATATTGCAGGTCATTTTGATGATGAGGCAACATTGCACTCATGTGCATGCTCAGTGAGACTGTCAGTACTTACAAGGTGACTCCAGGCAGACCTACCTGTATTCCAGTCTGGGATTTTTGTGTGTTGCAGACAATTGCCGGATGCAACTGTTTCTGCAGTACTGCACTTCCCTCAAATTGTCTACAGCATTCCCCAGCTGTCTGCTGTACTTAATGTGTGACTGAGATTCATACTGTTAGTTCGCACACAGACTGACAGTCTGCATGTCTCTCAATTGTACAGAGTTTTGCAGAATGTCCATAATTTTGCCTCATAATTCTGGTCTGTTCCTCATACATTTGGGGTGTTCTGGTAAATTATTGTATATTGAATTCGCATAATAATACCAACTACAGACACAAAATTGAGTGTAGGACTTTATAACCTTCAGATATTCTGTAATAATGCAACTCAATTTCATACTATCAACTTTCTAGGTTAATCAGAACCATCTGTACTGTCTGTCTCTATTTTTGAGCCTTTGTTCACCTGTTTTTTCTGGCTTGGTCCAGATTTCTTGCACTAACAGATTGAGAGGTGTGACAGTCTGTGGATACTAATACCTCACATGCAAAAGCTGTGCATACTTCCAGATTCGAACCAACGCCATCTCCCACACTAACATCTCTAGCCCACTGAGCCACACAGGCTGCCAGAGATGTGTCCTTCATCACACAATCAACAGCATACATATGTATGCTGTTATCCCTGCATTATATGAGACATACACTGTGTGATCAGGTTGTATGTCACAGCCCTGAGATTGCCTGGTCTGCTGATATACTATTGCTGACTTACTGTTACAGCATTTGTATAGGAACACTGATGGGTTGGGGTGGGGAAAGAACAGCACATGATCTTCTAGTATAAACAGTAGTCCAAATATCATGTGACCCCACTGTTTAACATCTCCTTTGACTGTGTTAGTGAATATTCCAACCTTGAGGCCTAATTAATATTACGGAACACATGCCATTGGAATGAGTATCTGTAGTTCCATGTGGAAGTTACATCTCTCCAAATAACCCACTATAGTCCCTTGCATACATGCACCAGGTCCAGACATACGATACCATATTATAGTACTCCTTACAAGTGGTGTGTAGGTGAGCAACTTACCTTGCAAATGCAGCAGTTAACAGAATTGTAGTTCAGGGCTGACTCCATCTGATACATGCAGTACACAGCCAATACATGGTTAGGTACAGCTTGTGTGGGTTGCCTGGAATCATTTTTAATATATGTATGTGAGTTGTAGTAAGATGTCAGTGCCTAGTGCCTTAGGTTGTCAGTGCATGTGCTATGCGTTGTCTCTTAGCCAAAGCCAGGGTATACTGGGCACACCTACTTCTGCCTTCAGGGACATCATCAGGGGGTTCCTCCTATGAGTGTGGCTGTGGTGACCTAGGCACTGGTGGGGGGGGTCTGTGTATCCCTTCCCTTTGCTGATCCTGCTGCAGCTGTTTCCACAAGATCATATTGTGTAGCATGGCACATACTGTAAATATCTGTGCACATGTGTCTGGAGATTACTGCAAGTCTCCACCACATATATCGAGGCACTGGAAACATGACTTCAGAAGCCCAAACACATGCTCTATGATGTTCCTAGTTTGTGTGTGTGCCTCAATATGTTGTTCTTTGGTGGGTGTGTGTGCATTTCTGATGGGTGTCATCATCCATAGTCCCAGTGCTACACACATCAGACATGTTGTGTATTGCTGGCTCTCACCTCAGGCACCTCAGGGTAGTGTACTACACATTAGAAGTGTTGCATATTGCTGGCTCTCACCTCAGGGGTGTGGGGAAAAGAAATGTGTTCACTGGCATGTGGTAGCATGGCATCCTGGAACTGCTGGAGTACCCTGGATGTTGATACCTGTGACACCTCTATCATGTTCTCAGTTGGTGTTTGGAAGGTACCTGTGGCTATTATCCTATGGGCTACACATACCTTTGTTTCCACTGAGATGGGTTTCCCTCTGTTGGATCTGGGTCTGAGTTGAGGGTGGTGGACTTCAGTGAATTCTTGTAGTATGTCCCTGTCCACCCTGTAGTGGACTACAATCGCCAGCTCATGTAGCTCCTAGAAGGTTACCCTGGGCATGTACATGCTTCTCCTTCTCTGCCTAAGCCTGTTAGCAGCAGCAGCAGCATTGACTTCAGGATCTAGCACATACAGATGTAGCAGACCTGCAGCAGCCCCTAGCAGTCCTTCAGTTAAAATCAAAAAGTCTGTACACCAATGGTGCAGAGTATGAGGGAATATCAGATTGCAGGGTGTATGCATACTTTATAGTGCTCTGCTGTAGATGCTGACTGTATTATTGGCTACCTATGATGCATTCCACCTGCCTAGTATATCATTAATGTAATTTAACGGCTCAGTTTAAATTACACAGGGTCAAACCTAAATAATATGTCATTGCCTTTTAGATACACTCAGCACTGTGCACGCCACGCAAATGCGTGCTCCCTATGTAAACAAAGCTTAGCAGTTAGTTTGCACCCCCCAGACATCCATCCTCACTATGACAATGTGCCGCACAAACAAGCACAGCTAATCTCAAATCAGCTTAGCAGTTTTTGGACACACTCTGCCTTGATTTCAGCTACCTCTTCTGAGGACACCAACCCTGTTCTGTGTTTACTTGGAGGAAATATGCGGACACAGATACCCATTTGTGCTATTCAGTAACTCCACCTCATTTGCATAGGGATCCATGCTCAGACCCTAAAATCAACACAGTTCAAAGCCCTACCACATTAGCAACAGCACCAACACACCATTGCAGATACTCCACACAGGGTCTTGTAATACATTTCTGTCACATAATATTACTTTTGTTTTTCCAATTTTTTTTAATGAGGCATGTTTGTGCCCTGTGGCATGCCATGCAAACAATCCCAGATTACTAAAAAAATTATTTTAACTTATTTCTGTTATTTTTTTTCAGACACATGGTGGATAGATTTGCTCATATATGTATGTGCTATACCATTTCTGTCAATCTGACTACATTTTTACAGCCTCTTTTGTCTATCTACATTCCTGTACATGGAAATTTTCCATGTACATTACAGACACTGACACGGGGTCTGCAGAGCTGCTTATCTGCTTGCTGGATCACTCTCTTGACTCATTTGCATGGAGTTCACCTGCTTATATGGTGATTTGCATGCCGTGGATATTTCTTTCTTGGCACACCACCCAGTTGCGTTTACTGAATCTTAAACCTGCATACTTTTGTGTAAGCAGTGTGGCATGATGCCTACATGGAAAATGAGACCGTGCAGGCTTTATTAAATTCCCCCCATGTTATAGTCTGTGCATCTACTTACACTAATTTCTGTCTATTCTTATCTTATCTTTATTCCCCTCCCAGATGTGAGAAACAAATTGTATATTTTCAGAAAACACTTCCTTTTAGCCTTAAGAGAAAAGAACATTGGCTATCTCTAAATAAAACTGATTTATACACTGTTCTTGTAAATGCATTAAAGTATTTAGTTACCAGAAAAGCTGCCAACTCTTATTCACTTTCAATAATTTCAAACTTTATTTTTTACTGAACTGTTTGCTTTGTACCTTTCAATTTTACATTTCTGTCAATAAACAATGTCCAGACCTCTCATTTTATTGCCTTCATCTTTATTCAGCTTGTTTCCATGATAACATAAGAACAAAATGTCGACCTGCCCTCAGCTCACCCAACATGATTAAATATGTTGTGACTTCATCTGAGCCTATTGCTTTCACTGACTTCATTTTCTTTAGTGCTGTTCTTACTTCTTCTAGGGTATGCTCCTTCACATCTTTCCTTTTAGGCTGTGTCATGGCAGTACAGCTTCTGTGGGATTTTCATCATTCAGAAGCTTCTGGAAATACTCTTTCCATCTTCCTTTGATTTCTTGTAGATTGGTAATTAGGTTGTTGCTAGCATTCCATATGAAAGGTGTCTGGCTATCTTTATCTTTTTGTTTTTGCCTTGCACCCTGATAGACTTTCTTTCTGCCATGTATTGAGTCACTTTCCAGAAGCTGGTAGAGTGTCTCCAATGCCTTCTTCATTGCTATTAATACCCTTCGCTTAGCCAACCAGCAATCCTACTTAGCCTGGTCCATATTTTCTATTTTCCACTTTTTCTTACACTCCTTCTTTCTTTTGATAACTTCCTGGACTTCTGCATTCCACCAACAGCTTTGCTTATGCACTTTATTTCCAAGCCTGGCTTAGCCTCATATCTGTTCTATAGTTTTGACACATACTGCCATTTTTTCTTCAACTCTGTCTGTTTTCTCTTCTTCACAAGGTGCTAGAGCCCTGAGTAGTTCCTTGAACTCTTGTGTGTTTTCTTAGGCCAGCTTCGAGGTCTTCAGCCTAACTTCTGTTGACCTCAGACCCTTGTCTGACCACTGCTTGCAGTTGATTGAGCAACCAATGGTTTATGCTGTGCCCTGACTGTTTCACTCATGATACCTTTGCAGTCACTGATTCTACCCCAAAGCCTTTTCCTTACTAGGAGTAAGTCAATCTGAGTTTCATGTTAGCCACTCTTATGTGTGATCTATCTCGCTTGCTCAACCATGTGTTAGTCACCATCCAGCTATTTGCCAGTCAGAAATCTAGAAAGTCTCTCCTTTGTTATTCATGTTGGCACACCCACATGGACCCAAGCAGTCCTCATATCCTGTACTATTTATCCTGATATGTTCATTCAGGTCACGCATTATCAGCACCAGTTCATGTTAATCCTGTAACTGCTGTCAGAATATACTCTTTTCTTTTCCTCACTGTACCAACACTATTGTGGGACACAGGCTGAGAGTATGAATACTGCTGTACCCTTAAACTGGAACCTGATTGCCATGAGTCTATCATTAATTCTGATGACATCTCTTACTGTCTTTTGAATCCTCTCCCTCACCACAATTCCCATACCATTTCTAGTCTGTCCACCTCATGAGTAGTAGAGTCTGGATCCCTTTGCTGCACTACCCTTCCATCTTGTCTCCTGGATACAGAGGATGTCCAGTCTCCTTCTTACCATTATGTCTTCCACTTTTAGGCAGTGTTCTGTCAGTGAATCTATATTGACTGGAGCAATCCTTTGTTTATGTCTGGCAGGCTGTTTGGTTTTATTTCCAGCTTTCAGTCAATAGCTATCCCTGGTAACCCAAGCTATGTAACTGAATACTGGCCAGCCAACAGCTTATTGACACAGGGCAGTCACATTTTGGCCAGTAGAGGCACTTACAACCCTTTCATCATTAACATGGGTCCCTGATGTAGGATCAATTATGTCTGGTCCTCAACCAACTTATCACAGGCAAATGCCCATGCACAGTTTTGGCAACATTAGTCAACATGACCAAATCAGCTACAGACAATTATTAAACCATAGAGTTGCTAGCCCTGCCACAGTACACAGTCTTTGATCCATATTCTTCTATGTTGAGTAGAATCCACACCACAGTTGATGCCCAAAGCGGTTGGCCTATACAGCTTGTCCCCCTATAGGGCACCATCTAGGATATGCAACTCCATTCTTGGGTGAGTTTGAGCTGGAAACACTCAGCGTGTTTATGGGAGGTAGGAGGAATCCCAGAGAAACACAAGGAGAACATGCAAGCCAAACCTTGTGCATGGGAGGTGACGATCCTAACCATTATGTCATCTTAGTACATGTCATATATGTAGAGGTGGGACTAAAATCCAGGCCTGTGGAAATTTTGACAACTAAGAACTAATCACACAATTACAAAAAAAAAAAAAAAAAAAAGCTAGTGTATTCACAGTCACATGCACAGTCATCTACACCTAACAAGTTAGCATCAGCCATGTGGGATACATTTTAGATGTCATTGTAGTCAGTAAAAAAGATCAGCACATTTGAGTCATTTATAATAATGTAAAAAAAAAAAAAAACATGTAGCTGTATGTGTTAAAAAGCAAGGCAGAACAAGAGCAACATATGAAAATGAACAATTTAGCAGCAATGGCTAGATGTGAAAACAACAAACAAATTACATGCCAAGCCATCTTGAGGTTCACCAATCACACTGACTGTTACACCAGCTTCCAAAATTTGAATAAGCATCAGTGAATATCTGCAAATCATACTTTAAACATACAACATGAGGTCAGTCCCATAAATCTGTCTTAAAACCTTTAAATAGAAGTAGACGTGAAACAGCAATACCTATGAATATGGGTGGATTCCACCCATATCTGCTGCTTATAGGGGCTATTGCTCATAGCCATTCACCTGTATACAGGGAAGATCTCCACTGTAATGATGTGCATGTATCCATATTCATGCATATTTGGGGTAAGCTAACCCTAATCTTTATATAAGTGACATGTTGATGTGCAGACACTTTCAAAATGAAAAATACATGAAATATAGCTTAGAAGGTACACATAGTACACAATGAACATAGTAGAGTGATAGTGAGCACTGCAGTTTAAAAGAGCAATACAAGTAACTGACCTCATGGTATCTTACCTTATTGTTATCATTTGCTGTCAAGAACTATACCTATCAGTGAGATTAGCTCAGCATAAGCAGCTATTAAGTACCATTTGTGCCATGCATAACTAATGAGTTTCATTAGCATTCAATGTTTTGAAATCATATCAGCCAGCATCCACATAAGTTCTTGAATCTCAGCGCATTAGCCAATAGCTCAATGTAAGTATACATTGTGCCATGAAAGTGACTAATACTTATCATTGCATGGGAACATGTGGAACACATGCCCAATGCCCACCAATAGACTGCTACCTCTCTATGTGTCCCACTTTTAAAATGTAATAGTGATAACTTTTCTTATCATACCATTGCTACCTATGAACTCAGTGGTACCTCAGTGAGCAATTTTCAGAAGCTGTTTTTGTTCACAATTTCAGCCAATTTCAAGGAGCTGTCAACCAAAAAGAGGCTGCAGCACATACAAACACCCAGCCAGAGTGATGATGAGACTCTCCAGATGTGGACAGTCAATGTGTGACATGAACAAAGGATGCAGTCACATCAGAGGAACTTTGCACAAATCAACATATGTTGCCAGATTATGAGGAGGCTCAGAAGAAGCAGTGGAATCTATAGATCTATAGGACTGACATGCAAGTCTAGTATTAATATATTCACCATATTGAATGCAATGACCTTTGCAGCAGGATTAGAGAAGTTCAATGCCAGCCCTGTATGCCTACATTAAATGCCATAATCCATACCTTAAGTCCTAGCAATTACTATTATCATTTACTGAACATATGTAGTGAGATAATGAAGTGGGGTCCATCTATATTCCATTTATATATCTGTATTATTATCAATAAGGTAATTGTAAGGAAAATACAATTTATTATTTAATTGTTGATGGCATTCTAACTGCACATCCAAAAGTTATCCACAAATAAGCTGAGGCAGAGATGTAAATGTGCAGGATTTCTGAGTTACAACACTGAGACATCCTATTAAGAGAGCTAATCATTAACAGCTGATCCACCCTAAAAACAACTGTAATGTCCATTAGTTCAATTGTTTAAGCAATGTAAATGTATTTATTTATTTTTATTTGACATTTGTTAACTGGGAAAGTCTGACTGAGCTATTGCCCTTTTTCAGCGGAGGTCTGGGGAGAAATTCTCCACAGGAAAAAAGCAAACAAACATTGTTACAATTCATAGTATTGAACAGAAAATATACAAGTGGGTTCAAATCCCAGGAATGCACCGTTATACAGAACAGTTATGGACAATTGTTTTGATGAACTTCAAATAATATAAATATGTTACAGGGTTTTGTGCTCGATATGAAATAATCTGTACATGTTTTTCATTGTCAGAGTGGATGATCATCTACAGTGCATAGGTCGTGGATGACTACTCATTTCTTAGTCATCCATCAAACATTGAGAATGTACCATATAAAGTAATTGCATGACACAGATGTATGTGTGATTCCCTTACAACAGTTATTAAAAGGTAAATCTGCAAGCTTAGTCTTAGATGTTCAGTACTAATCATTAATGTGCATTTATACCTGACTGAGTTAGAAAAATGTAAGATCAATGCAGGTCACTATGCATTTAACAGGAGTGAATGTTGTAATCACACTTGACTGACAGCAAATGTGAATATGTAATCCATACATTGTGGTACCACTGAAGGATTAGCACTGTAGGTTGTGTCATTAACTGTATTATTGCTTGTTTTGTGTTAGTAGGTTTGAATCCCACAGCAGTATTTATTTAGTTCATGTAATGTCCACCTTTAGTGGTTTGTTTCTTGTAACCTATGTAAGGTAATCTCTCTGTTGTAATACATGATTGTTTTATTCCATGGATGACTCAATTTCTTTGCTTTCCTAACACTTGGAGATTGTTCCATACCATTTATTTACTCTGACAGGCAGAGAGTATAGTGAGCAGCTTGTATGTATATTAGTGGTTTTCATTTCTTTGTTATCCGTAACACTTTGGAATTGTTCCATACCATTTATGTTGCTACCATGGATATCCTTATACTGCCTTTGCAAACTGAATTAAAAATGAAATCTGCATGCTCAACTTTAAAGAAGAAATGTACACACACACTCAAAAACATATTTTTTTCATCATGTTTTGATGTTTCCTTCATTTTAGCATGATTCTGGGACTATGTACAGTTTTTTAAATATTTTTATACATAATTTCAGTGTCTGACCGCATGGGATCTAGCATCTTGAAGTGATTTTGATTCTCTCTTCTTCCTATATGTATCCCACAATACAGTCTTTGTCTTTAAAACATTACATCACACAGGCAGCTTTGTTCCAAAGCTGGTGTCACTGCATTGATTTTACAGGCATACACTGCTTTCTTTCAAGAAGTGTATTTGAAGTGTTACTTCATGTTGTTGAAAGAATACTCAAAACACAAACAGTAATAATGCCACAGAACAGACTTTCAAACAGCTTTACACTGTGTATTCATTTTGAGTTGCTAATCCTCAATCTTTAGTGGTGCCTGAAATGTTATGCTGTAGCTCATCTCTCCTCCCCCTTCACACTTCATCTATGCAGCGCTAAGAGTTCTAAAGGTAATTTGAGCTGTTAGCTGCTTTGATTAACGGTTTAGAGCAGGAGAGATGAGTCATGCACTGTTTTCTTGTTCTAGCCTTTCTTTATTGACAGTGTGACAGTTATTTCTGCTGTACCATTGCCTTCCTCCTGTTTGGAAATTGTAATCCATGCTCCTTAGTTACTGGAAATGCACCGCTCGGCAAAATGTTTGATTCCTAATGTTAGGGCTTCCTGTTAAATGAGAAGTCCCATGAAACCTGTATATAATGTCCTTCTATCATTATTTTTCAGTCAGACATACATCAATACAAAACTTGCAGGAAATGATATTTCAAGGAAATCTAGTGCCCCTCCTTGAAAGAATGGGATTAGGTGCTTTTGGCCCATCACTGCACTTCATAAACCTGTGCATACAGTAACAACGTGGTATGTGACAGCCATTAGCTGACTATGTAGTGCCATTACTGAATAATCTATGGAAGGTGTCACTTTTCCATTTTATCCATATGATAATATTACAACAAAAGCGTTTGCCCTTAGGTAACAGTTTAGTAGAATTACAGAGTTTTACATGTCTTCTTACAGATCAAGTTGCTTGAACTGTCAATAACAATTTATATTGCTATGCCTCATTAGATACCAAGCTAAAATTCTTATATTTTGCTTCTGACGGTACACAGAGGACAATTTCTGCTCAAAGTGCACCAAAGCAAAGCTTGTAATGCCTGCAGTACCCTGGAGATTTTGTAGTAATGCTGCATACATATATAACAGGAGGTGTTTGTCATCCAGTTTCGAGTGTAGCAGTAATATGACACAAATCATATTGAAATGTGAAATGAGACATGAGAAAGTATGATTGTTGTATACTGATTAAAAAAAACACAAAACACTTAACGAAATTAGTTGCTTCATTTTACAACATATCAGTATGTAGTTGCTCCTTAGTTGATTATTTTTAGAAAGCATTATTGCTGCTGTATGATGTACTGTTAATTCGTACTGCAATCTACTTGCTAAGTGACACTTACTGAAGACTGTGTAAGCCTTCTTCACCACGGTTGTGTAAAGAATCCATTTCTCTAATGAAGTTTATCTTACATAAGAAATCTAAGTAATGTGGGTGTTGATCAGTCAGCCAACCAACACCAAGTTTTATATTACTCACAGAGATTGCAAACAGTGGCCAAATTGTCAAGTTCACGTTTTAACACTGTTTGTAAAAATAAGTGCAATAGTACATCACCACAGGCTTCTTACAAGTGCACACATTACATGTTACAACACAACTGCTTCATTTTCTAACTGTCCATAAACACAGCTTTTTTGCAGGATCTTTTAGACTGCAATGGAACTTCTTTTCAAAGCCTCTATTTGCCATACTTTCCATTAACTATCCATTTCCCGCTCTTTCCATTTACCTACAGAAATCAGTATTTTACCACTCCATCATTCAGTACTGCAAGCATGTAAAGGAAAAAATAGTTGTTTATCACCTATTTGAGCTCTATTAATTTTATTGCTAAGTTGTCTTTGCAACTCAGTGACACCACACAGTATTATTACAAAGACAATGTTCTTTTATGAGGTTTGTAGCTGCGACCGATACTATAAGCATATTCAACTGTTCTGCAATTTCTTACAGAGTACATAACATATCCCTCCAGATGTTATTTTTCTTCAGTCTCACAGAAATACATATTTTTTCCTCATGTTGGTGTTGTAAACCTCAACAGGTTGTAAGCCCTTTTCTAAAAATCTATTCCCATAAGTGGGCATTTTAGTGATTCTAAGCCCTCTTCGGGCTTAGAATCACTAAAATGCCCATTTATGGGAATAGATATCAAGATTTACTATTAAAGTGGCAAAAAATGAACTTGTAGTGGAAGCTGAATATATGAAGCTCATGAATGACTTTTTTTTCTCTGCATGAATCTGAGTTAGTGTTAGAAAAATATGTATTAACATATGTGTGCAATGCTTATTTTAAATAAGGGAAGATTAACACGTTTTTATTCTATATGCAGTATTAGTTCTATTTGAAACTGAAAACATGCTTTTCTGAAATTGTGCTTTCTGACACTGCAAGATGCACTCTGACCTAGTTTGCTAGCACAGCAAAATACATGTTTATGCTTTGGAAATGTACTGGAAAGCAGGTGATTTTCTGCTAGGTCAGGAAATTAAATGGAGAATAATAATTTCTGTAGATCCATTCATTATGGACAATAAGCTCTGTTCGTGTTGATGAAAAAGTGCACAAGCTACAAGAAAGTTAGATACTATAAACAATGAACTGCTTCAGAAATCTGTACTTGCATTGTGCTTGAATTAGCCATAGTACCTAGACTTGTAACATCACATACCAAGAAAGTTATAATTGACCGGTGGTCGTCAAGGCCATCCTGTTTACTGAAAAAATCTTTTTTAAACTTTGAAGAGTCAGCTAGAAATGTGAGAAACATCTGTAAAGTAACAGAATTGTGAACTGGTGATCTGCTACGTCAATCGTAGTGGGCAATGTCTTGAATGAAAGGTATAAAAATTGTGACACTTCCTGATTTAGTCAGACAAACTCTGTAACTGCATTTTTTGTCTCCTTGCGCAAGAATAAGGATACCTGAACTGAACCTTATGCTTTTGGTCTTTTGAAGTATTTTTCTTTGACAGTTAGCTAAGGAAGTAGAAGTACTAGAAAATGAACTACTCCATGCCTCTGAATATTCTGCTATTACCACTGAATATAATGGCCTGTTTATCTCTCTGAAGAGATTTAAAGACAGGCTCATTGCTGTAAAAAAGCGTAAATTACTACGAGATATAAATAACTATAAGAACAAAAATATCTTCTTTTGGCCCAAAGATGACCGCCCAATGAATGAGCGAGTAACTGAACTGATGAGCCAACTAGCGAATGAGGTAGGAGGATCTACACATACTATGCTTCAGCCAGGAAAGTGTAGGAATGCTGCATCTGAATTATATAGTTTCACTACTGAAAGACAGCTTTCAGTGAGATGTAAAGTTCCAGCTAATAATATTAATTCTGTTAGTGTTCAGATGCTGACAGAATTACCATTTTGCCAACTCAAAAGGGCAGTGAAAATTAAAATGAAATGAGTGATTTTTTTACAGCAGCGGTTCAGTTTGCAGAAACCTGTGGCAGTGAAAGAAGGGATCAGAGGTCACAGCAGCAGTTGGAAATGGAGAAATCATCAAGAAGAAACAGACCAGCAAGGCTACAAGACCAGCAAGGTAGGACAAGATTTGAGAAACAAAAAGATGAAGACCTGAAGACAATGGTAACTAATGTGCTTAATTTATCAAACTGTGTGCTGACTGCAGCACAACTGAAACTTTTGAGTAAAGGCTTGATATTTGTGCCTTCAGTGGCAGGTGATTTAAATGATATGCTTACTGAACTAAGGTGCTTTGCAAGAAATGTTGATTTAAAGTTGGTATATAAAAATTCTCAATTTAATGTTGTTTGTCTTTTCGGCTTTTCCCGGTTAAGGGTCGCCACAGCAGAACTCCAGTCTGCTAATAATTGGCAGTCAATTTTTATGGTGCCGAGTTGCCAGCCTGATGCCCAACCTGCAGCGAAGGCACGCCCATTCACGCATGTCTTTCAGAGGCCACTCAACCATGGAGAGGACATGCAGACTCCACACAGAAGGCAATCCAGCCGAGAATCGAACAGGAGAACCTCTTGCTGTGAGGCAATAATGCTACTGCTGTACCACAATTTAATAATGTTTTAAAATGAACTAATGCATTTATACCTAACAGTACACCCATTGTAAAAGCTTTCGTGAGTATGTGTGAACAAGAACTGTATGAGCTTTATTTTGTTAATCAAAAATGAAGTACGTTTTTTAACCTTAGTAGTGAAGAAAAAGTGGCACTAACTTCCTTATGTTTTAACAAAGACATAATTATTAAATCAGCAAATAAAGGGGGGGAAATAGTTATTATGGATGTAGTGCAATACAATGAATGGATGTATGAATTTTTTTTCTGATACTTCAACTTTTGTGAAAGTTGATTGGAAGTTTATATCTGATGTTATTATGAAGGTTAAAACTTTTTTATATGAAATATTGATGGATGCCTCAATTACACCAGAGACAGTTACACCTTTCATTTATGGACTACCCAAACTCCATAAGAGTTTAGTCAGGCCACCAATGCGACCTGTTGTGTCAGGAAAGAAATGAGCTACAGTAGCAATTTCTAAATATGTGGATAGACAACTAGTTCCTGCTTTGAAATACTGTCATAGTTATATTAAAGATACTTGTGATTTTCCATAGATGTTAAATGAGTGGTCTCTAATAAATGTAAGCTCTGACATCTTTTTAGTAACTATGGACATTAGGTCAGTTTTCACCATTATTCCTAATGAGTATGGAATTGAATCAGTACTGGAATATTTAACAGTACATAAGGTATATGATGCAATGAAAGTGAACCTACTATGTTCTATGTTGGACTGTGTTTTGAATAATAACATATTTATGTTTAATGATGACTGTTACCATCAATTTCTGGGGGGTGGCTATGGGTACACCAACAGCTAACACTTATGCTAACATAGTTCTAGCTAGATGGGAAGAACAATACATATTCTCAGAAGTAGAGATTTGTTATCAAAAATGAACATCTAGTGATTTTTGAAAGACTTGTGGATGATGTCTTCCTGTTATGGAATGACACTAAGGAAGAACTTACTGCATTTGTAGAATGTTTGCACACTACCACAAACCTTTTAAGATTTGAAGTGAACTCATCTTTGGATGAAATCATTTTTTGGATATAGTAATTTCTAGAGATGATGTGTATTTATTTTAATTCCAAAATTCATAGGAAAGATGTACAAGTTAGCAAGTATGTACACCCCCAAAGCTTACACCCCAGGCATATTTTAAAAGGGGTAGTAAAGGGACAGCTTATGCGAGCTAGCAGACTTAGTATGAAAGATGCAACTTTTGAGCTGGAAATGAATGAGATGGCCGACTCTTTTATAGATACGTGTTATAATAACGTTATAGTACAATAAATGAAGGGAATAGTTACTGGGTTAAGAAATGATAGCCAGACCAAATTTGAGTGGTAAGGCTGATAATGCTGAGATGGAGAGAGCCAAACCAAAAAGAACTATGGATAAATTGGACTACATGGTGAAATATAATCAACACATAAGTCTTGTTAACCAAATAATTAAAAAGAACTGGTCTAATTTTACATCCAGTCAAGAAGTGGTTCATCTAGTAGGTAAGATACCACATTTTGTTTTTAAAAGGGAAATTAATTTAAAGCAACATTTATGCTATAAGGATATAAGAAGAGATAATGTGCTACAAACAAATTAATAGATTTGACACTAAATCATGTTATAAATGCACACATTGTGCAGATATTAATGTGGACTTAAGCTTTATATACTCAATTAGTCAAAAGCCATTTGAATTTAGAGCTGCTGGAACACGTAACACAGAAAATGTGATTTATTTTGCTAACTGTGTATGCTGCCAATGTTTTTATATTGGTAAAACAAATAAAAAAACTAAAAGAGAGAATAAGTGCACATTGTTCTGACAATCATAGAAATGTCCTTACAAATGCTTTGGCCAAGCATATAGCCACTGCAGGTGCTGAGCATAATTCCAGTTTAGAATTTTGCAAGTTGTATTTAAAAATAAAAATGGGGGTGATTTAAAAAATAAAACGGAGCTGGTCAAATATAAATGGATTATTTTTTTTAGAGTTGACCATATGCCAGGTTTGAATGTGAATAACAGTATAAAACCTATTTTAAAAGATACACATGACAGAATATAAGCCTCAATGAGGCTCAGTTTTAAGGGAACTTTTATAAGATGTGGGGCACTTTAAAGATGTAATTGCTGCTATTATTAAGTTTTTACTTTGGCTGTGTTGTATATATGCTTGTGCTATGGTAGGACAATTTTATTAAACACTGAAGAAGAGTCTTTTAGTTGAAAGCTTTGTTCTGCTATTTATGCTGTTTATGTCCTGAGCTATTAAACTATTTATTGAATGGTGGATTTGGACTGTTTTTTCCTGGAATTCTGACTGCTTTTCATCAAAGTCCTTTGATTTGCTACAGACCTGTTACTTTGTGTTGTTGTAAAACCTAGGAGCAAATTTTCTCACCACTGCTCACTCATGACGGAACATTTAAACATTTTTATAGGACATTACTTCTCTACTGAGCTAATGCACCAACAAAGAAATGAATGTATTCATTAGACACACCAAATTTATTTTCTCAAACACCATTGTGCAACATCACAACAAGTGTTATAGCTGCAGCTGCAAAAAAAAGTACAACCTCCAGAAGTATATACTCCTATGGACCAAACACACAACAAAACCTGCCTGAAGTAGCCAGAACAGGAAAAACAACAATTACAGTACTGGTCAACATTTCAGGTTACATTGAGGACCACATGCCAATGTGCCACTTGTTAACTTAAACACCTCTTTTAGGTAATGTAATCAATTGTTATTGATAACATATGAAACTAAATTTCCACAAGACAAGCTCAGCGACAACCACAGATGTAGTATGCACCTTCAAACACCACTCCAAATGATGCAAAAAGACACAAGTTTATTGTAAAGCGCTTTTGTCTCTGTTTTTACAGAGACTTCCTCAGACAAATTTAAAAAGCAAACTTCAATATATTTAAATCAAACTTTAAAAATTCACATGACTCCCAAACACCTATCATTCACCAGAATGCATTCAAATAGTTAATTAGGCTCATTAATGAGTTTGTTCTCAATTAAGGGTGGAGCTTTCTTGTTCAGGCAGTAAACACTGCCCCCATTCTACTATGTAATCACACCACTATTCCTCAAGACAACTTATATAATTCAACACAATGTTACAAGATGAGATATCAAAAACATATAACCTTGATATTCATATAACCTTACTGATTATTAAAAAAAATTCTAAAAGTACACGACCAAAGAACAAAATAGCTTTTTAAGACAGGTCTTGAAATTCCTAAAAATAAATAACAAGTAAAAAATAAGAACACCCATCCAAAAATACATTCAGACTTACATGACAGTTACTTATTATGCTCTGGTAGTGCAGCTACAGTATTGTTACGAAATCTAACAAATAAAATGTATGCTACAATAAGTTACTTTGATTCCAAGTCCTAGGACATAAAAAAGCTACACTAGCAGGGCTATGAGGACAAATATACAATATAATAAATAAATGAAAACCAAGGAACAGTTTCCACACCTTCTACAAATAATAGTAAAGAGTATGGCATGTATAATAATAATAGCGCCACCATAAAGTTTTTTCTACAGACACGTAATAAATGTAGAAAAATAAATAGAAATAGAAAAATGAATAAATAAATAACGGGAGCCTCACTACAAAGTATGTTGATCTATCTAAGTAAGCTCTTCAATTTTAAAATGCACTTTATTGAATAGTTTTCATTTAAACCAGGTTGGTGGCAAACTTGTGTACGTAGTTGCCACAATAATTCTAGTCTCTCCAATAAAATTGCATCAGGCCCTCCCCTTATATCGGGAGGAATGCCATCAATAATCCTAAATTTAAAAATATGATTTGTATGTACTCCAATGTGTCTAGCCAATGCGTTCACTTGGTTATTTCTTCTGATGTTATACAAGTGTTCTTATATTTTCTCCCGCAGTTTTTTATCAGTTTTGCCTATATAAAACACAGAGCAAACCTGACATTGTGCTAGATAAACTACTCTCTTCAAGTTACAATTATATTTGTTCCTCGTAGAGTAATTTCTTCCTCTAATAGAAACATTTTTTACCTACCTCTATGTGTGTGCAATAATTGCACATACCACATTAGTACATACCCTGACTTCCTACACTAGACTTTTGTTTAGATGACTCAAGAATAGTTTTGAGGTTCCTTCCTCTTTTAAATACTACTTTCAGTATACCCTTTAATCTACTTGTTATAGTGGTGTTTGAACTGATAAACTCCCAGTTTTTATTTATAATCTCTAGAATTCTATGGATATCAATACTGTATGTTGTAATAAATCGAATTGTGTCCCCCTGCGTATTGGACTTGGATTCAGTTCCACTAAGCAGATTTTCTGGAGTTTGTCTCCTGTCTGCACTCAATATGGGTTTGTAAATGCCTCTCAATCTTTTTCCATGTACTTTCTGCATTAATTCCCTAACCATGGTTCTAGGGTATCCTCTTTTTGTAAACATACTTTCCAACATTTCACATTCTAATATAAATTCACTATTGTGAGATACCATCCTTGCAGCTCATACCAGCTGTCCCTTCACTACTGCTCGTTTTTGTGATGGGGATGGCAGCTAGTATAATACAGGAATGAGTTAGAATATGTATCATTTCTAAAAATTGAAGCTGCAAAGCAGTGATTATCATAATCCTTTCTCAGTTCAACATCTAAATATGAGATCCTTCTAGAACTGAACCTATAAGTAAATTTCAAAAAATTAGTTGTACTGTTCAGGTACTCAGTCAGGTTTGATGCTTCTACTTCTCCCCACTTAAACAAGAAGAAAATGTCATCCAAACGATGAGTGTAAAAACAAACAATATCCCTGAATTCTGTTTTTTTGTACATGTACTCCTTCCCCCAATAGGCCAGAACTAAGTTCGAGAAACTAGCTGCAACTGGGGACCCCATGGCTACCCCCACCTTTTGCAAGAGAAACTTCTTGTTAAATGTTATATAATTATTTGATAATATAATATCTAGGAGGTCAACGATGAGGTGTATTTCAGAGTCTGGAGCCCCAAACTCCTTCAATAATAGGCTGACCCATTCAATACCCATTAGATGAGGAATAGAACTGTACAAATCTTGTCCATCTACAGTTAAAAAAGTCAGTTCCTCTTGGAATTCTAACTTTTGAATGTTTTCCAAAAAAACTCCAGGAGTCCTTGCAAACCTGTGGTTGTTTGGCCACGTATTTTTTTAATATGCTGTCCACATGTTTAGTGCAAGCATATGTTATACTACCTCTCGCATCAACGAATGGTCTCACAGGGGGATTTTCAGAACATTTATGTATTTTAGACACCCCAAATGAAATTGGTACTCTGGGGGCTGGCATACTTAAATAATTGAAGGTAGAAAAATGAAATATTTTAAAGTCACCTTCACTGTTGTAAATTGTTTTCTGTTTGCCTGTAATCGTCCCCCTCATTTCCTTCTTTGGGCTCGTCCGTTCCTGCTGTAGTTGTAATACATACGTGGTAGACCCTGCTTCAGGCTGTAACCTGAGGCTTGATTCTGAAAATTTAATTCCGCTTGTGGGTTGGCTGTTGTTCTTAGTTGCCTCACATTCCCTCGGCCTACATAATTGGATGTATTATTAAATACATTGTTCCCTCCAGTACTCGTCTGATTGTTGTTTCTGCGAGCCACTTCACTCTCCACATAAAGTTCGTTAGTCAAACCAGCCTGTTGTGGCAAAGGTGATCCTCCCCTTCCATGAGTTCCACTAGTTGCTGCTCCCGTTTGAGATCCAGGCAGTTTGGGATAAGCTAGGCCAGCATCATATGCGTCCCTATCCCGGTTAAGTTTTTTTACTTTGGTACTCCTTAACTTGACCATGTGTGTGTCTATACTGGAAAATATACGTTCATATTCATATTTATATCTATTAAAAGACAAGTCCATTTTTATATTCTGATCAAGTGTTGTTGCTTCAACAATAAGATCTTTTATTATAATATGGCAATGTTTATTCATTACCTCAAGAAGTTCTAACCCATGCTTGTTAAAGAGTTTTAATAAGTCTTTATGAAAATCCGAGTCACCCATCAGTCCCATAGGGTACTGCCACGATCTTAAGCCTTTTGGCACCAGGCTCTCAGCAATACATTCCTTAAAATAAGATGTTTATAATTGTAGTTTTTTAATCTTTAGTAATGTTGCATCAAATACCTTCAAATTGTTTGTAATACTGGAATCTCCTCCATCCAGTTGTTCCGTATTGCCCATCGTACTAGATGTGGGAAGTTGGAATTGTGGGCAATCACATAACCACAAGTTAAAACTCTCTGGTGTAGTTCCATTAAGTCTCAAGGGCACAGCATCAACTGTTGTATTAGATGTATTGTTGCTCGGCCCTACTTGCAAATCTGGTCTAGGCAGTGGTAAGTGTAAACTGAGGTTAAGTAAATCATCCTGTACCACTGTGCTATTATGCCCATTGTTCTCTGTATTAATACCAGATGGAATTAGGCTCGAGTCCCAATGAATCAGTGATTGGGGCAAACTTGATTTGTTAATAAAATTATCCATTCTGTTAGCAAACGTTTCAACCTGTTGCGTTAATATTCCCATCAATATAGTTAGTCTTCCAATCTCATCTGCTGGCATAGGTAAAGGAGTGTTGTTAGTTAAAGCATCCATCCTGATAGCACAAACAAATTAAACTAAATTTCCACAAGACAAACTCATGGACAACCGCACATGTACTATGGACCTTCAAACACCACTCCAAAAGATGCAAAAAGACACAAGTTTATTGTAAAGCGCTTTTCGTCTCTGTTCTTACAGAAACTTCCTCAGACAAATTTAAAATGAAAACTTCAATATATTTAATTCAAACTTTAAAAATTCACATGACTCCCAAACACCTATCATTCACCAGAATGCATTCAAATAGTTAATTAGCTCATTAATGAGTTTGTTCTCAATTAAGGGCGGAGCATTCTTGCTCAGGCAGTAAACACTGTCCACATTCTACTATGTAATCGCACAACTATTCCTCAAGACAACTTACATAATTCAACACAATGTTAAAAGATGAGATATCAAAAACATATAACCTAGATATTTATATAGCCTTACTGATTATTAAATAAAATTCTAAAAGTACATGACCAAAGAAAAGAATAACTTTCTGAAACAGTTTTTTAAATTCCTAAAAATAAAAGGATCTCATTTAGATGTTGACCTGAGAAAGGATTACGGTAATCACTGCTTTGCAGCTTCAATTTTTAGAAAGGATACATATTCTGACTCATACCTGTATTATACTAGCTGCCATCCCCATCACAAAAATGAGCAGTAGTGAAGGGACAGCTGGTAAGAGCTGCAAGGATGGTATCTCACAATAGTGAATTTATATTGGAATGTGAAACGTTGGAAAGTATGTTTACAAAAAAAGGATACCCTAGAACCATGGTTAGGGAATTAGTGCAGGAAGTGCATGGAAAAAGATTGAAAGGCATTTACAAACCCATATTGAGAGCAGACAGTAGACAAACTCCAGAAAATCTGCTTAATGGAACTGAACAATAAGCAGGGGAACACAATTAGATTTATTACAACATACAATATTGATATCCATAGAATTCTAGAGATTATAAATAAAAATTGGGAGTTTGTCATTTCAGACACCACTATAACAAGTAGATTAAAGGGTACACCGAAAGTAGTATTTAAAAGAGGAAGGAACCTCAAAACTATTCTTGAGTCATCTAAACAAAAGTCTAGTGTAGGGAGTCAGGATATGTACAAATGTGGTATGTGCAATTATTGCACACACATAGAGGAAGGTAAAAATTTTTCTATTAGAGGAAGAAATTACTCTAAGAGGAACGAATACAATTGTAACTCGAAGGGAGTAGTTTATCTAGCACAATGTCAGGTTTGCTCCGCTTTCTATATAGGCAAAACTGATAGAAAACTGCGGGAGAGAATATACAAACACTTGTATAATATCAGAAGAAATAACCAAGTGAACGCATTGGTAGACACACTGGAGTACATACAAATCATATTTTTAAATTTAGAATTATTGATGACATTCCTCCCAATATAAGGGGAGGTCCTGATGCACTTTTATTGGAGAGACTAGAATTATTGTGGCAACTACGCACACAAGCTTGTCACCAACCCGGTTTAAACAAAAACTATTCAATAAAGTGCATTTTAAAATTGAAGAGTTTACTTAGATAGATCAACATACTTTGTGGTGAGGCTCCCCTTATTTATTTATTTATTCATTTTTCTATTTCGATTTATTTTTCTATATTTATTACGTGTCTGTAGAAAAAGTTTTATGATGGCACTATTATTATTATACGTGCCATACTCTTTACTACTATTTGTAGTAGGTATGGAAACTGTTCCTTGGTTTTCATTTATTTATTATATTGTATATTTGTCCTCATAGCCCTGCTAGTGTGACTTTTTTATGTCCTAGGTCTTGGGATCAAAGTAACTTATTGTAGCATACATTTTATTTGTTAGATTTCGTAACAATACTGTAGCTGCACTACCAGGGCATATTAAGTAACTGTCATATATGTCTGAATGTATTTTTGGATGGGTGTTCTTATTTTTTACTTATTTATTTTTAGGAATTTCAAGAACTGTTTTATAAAGCTATTTTTTCTTTGGTCGTGTACTTTCAGAATTGTATTTAATAATCAGTAAGGTTATATAAATATCAAGGTTATATGTTTTTGAAATCTCATCTTGTAACATTGTGTTGAATTATGTAAGTTGTCTTGAGGAATAGTTGTGCAATTACATAGTAGAATGTGGGCAGTGTTTACTGCCTGAGCAAGAATTCTCCACCCTTAATTGAGAGCAAACTCATTAATGAGCCTAATTAACTATTTGAATGCATTCTGGTGAATGATAGGTGTCTGGGAGTCATGTGAATTTTTAAAGTTTGATTTAAATATATTGAAGTTTTCTTTTTAAATTTGTCTGAGGAAGAGTCTGTAAGAACAGAGACAAAAAGCACTTTAAAATAAACTCATATCTATTTGCATCATTTGGAGTGGTGTTTGAAGGTCCATACTACATCTGCGGTTGTCAGTGAGTTTGTCTTGTGGAAATTTAGTTTCATTTGTTTGCGCTATCAGGATGGATGCTTCAACTAACAACACTCCTTTACCTATGCCAGCAGATGAGATTGGAAGACTAACTATATCGATGGGAACATTAACGCAACAGATTGAAACATTAGCAGAATGGATAATTTTATTAACAAATCAAGTTTGCCCCAATCACCGATTCATCGGGACTCGAGTCTAATTCCATCTGGTATTAATAGAGAACAATGGGCATAATAATACAGTGGTATAGGATGATTTACTTAACTTTAGTTTACACTTACCACTGCCTAGACGAGATATGCAAGTAGGGCCGAGCAACAATACATCTAATACAACAGTTGACGCTGTGCCCTTGAGACTTAATGGGTGCCCTTTAGACTTAATGGAACTACACCAGAGAGTTTTAACTTGTGGTTATGTGAGTGCCCACCGTTCTAATTTCCCACATCTCACACGATGGGCAATACGGAACAACTGGATGGAGCAGATTCCAGTATTACAAACAATTTGAAAGTATTTGATGCAACATTACTAAAGATTAAAAAACTACAATTAGAAACATCTTATTTTTAAGGAATGTATTGCCGAGGGTCTGGTGCGAAAAGGCTTAAGATCGTGGCAGTACCCTATGGGACTGATGGATGACTCGGATTTTCATAAAGACTTATTAAAACTCTTTAACAAGCATGGGTTAGAAATTCTCGAGGTAATGAATAAACATTACCATATTATAATTAAAGATCTTCTTTTGTGTTGAGATATGCATGAATGGGCATACCTTCATTGAAGGTTGTGTGTCAGGGCTGGCAACTCGGCATGTAAAAATCTACTGCCAATAATTAGCGGACCGGAGTTCTGCTGTGGCAACCTCTAACTGGGAAAAGCCGAAAGACTCAACAACATCGTTGAAGCAACAACCCTTGATCAGAATATAAAAATGGACTTGTCTTTTAATAGATATAAATATGAGTATGAACATATAGTTTCCAGTATAGACACACACATGGTCAAGTTAAGGAATACTAAAGTAAAATAACTTAACCGAGATAGGGCCGCATATGCTGCTGGCCTAGCCTCTCCCAAACCACATGGATCTCAAATGGGAGCAGTGACTGGTAGAACTCGTGGAAGGGGAGAATCACCTTTGCCACAACAGGCTGGTTTGACTAGCAAATTCTATGTGGAGAGTGAAGAGGCTCCCGGAAGCAACAACCAGACGAGTACTGGAGGGAACAATGTATTTAATAATACATCCAATTAATTAGGCTGAGGGAATGTGGGGCAAATACAGCCAACCCACAAGCGGAATAAAATTTTCAGAATCAAACCTCAGGTTACAACCTGAGGCAGGGTCTACCACATGTGCATTACAACAACTACAGCAGGAATGGGAAAGCCCCAAGAAGGAAATGAGGGGGACGGTTACAGGCAAACACAGAATAATTTACAACAGTGAAGATGACTTTAAAATATTTAATTTTTCTAGCATTGATATTGATACAACATTGGCGGATGTTCTAGCCAAAGGACTAACATTTGTTCCAACTAAAAAAGCAACAACTGAAGACATACTGATAGATTTGAATCTGTTTGTACGAAAACTTAATTTACAACTACTTTTTGGTGATAAACCTCAAGAGCCTTGCACACTCCATATTGCTAGTACATATAACCCACCATTATGTCCGACATTAGCAATTTTTGAACGTATATGTGAATTAGACATATACAATCATGTAAATACTTACAGGTAATCAAAGCAATTTAATGTGACTAGAAGTGAAAGACAGGCCCTTGCACTTTTAGAGGGGGCTGCTGTTAGAGTAATGCAGCTGGACAATGGAGGGGGACTAGTAATAAAACAAACTGAATAATGCATACAACAGATTGAAATCTACCTTAGATGAATGGTTTATTGAAGCAAGAATTGATTTGACTACCTTCAATTATTTAAGTATGCCAGCCCCCAGAGTACCAATTTCATTTGGTGTGCCTAAAATACATAAATGTTCTGAAAATCCCCCTATGAGACCACTCATTGATGTGAGAGGTAGTATAACATATGCTTGCGCTAAACATGTAGACAGCATATTAAAAAAATACATGGCCAAACAACCACAGGTTTGCAAGGACTCCTGGAGTTTTTTGGCAAACATTCAAAAGTTAGAATTCCAAGAGGAACTGAATTTTTTAACTATAGATGTACAAGATCTGTATAGTTCTACTCCTCATTTAGAGGGTATTGAATGGGTCAGCCTATTATTGAAGGAGCGTGGGGCCCCAGACCCCGAAATACACCTCATCGGTGAACTCCTAGATATTATATTATCAAATCATTATATAACATTTAACAAGGAGTTTTTCTTGCGAAAAGTGGGGGTAGGTCCCCAGCTGGAGCTAGTTTCTTGAACTTAGTTCTGGCCTATTGGGAGAAGGAGTACGTGTTTGTTTTTACACTCAGCGTTTGGATGACATTTTCGTGTTGTTTAAGTGGGGAGAAGTAGAAGCATCAAACCTGACTGAGTACCTGAACAGTACAACAAATTTTTTGAAATTTACTTATAGGTTCAGTTCTAAAAGAATCTCATATTTAGATGTTGAACTGAGAAAGGATTACGGTAATCACTGCTTTGCAGCTTCAATTTTTAGAAAGGATACATGTTCTAACTCACTCCTGTATTATACTAGCTGTCATCCCCCATCACAAAAATGAGCAGTAGTGAAGGGACAGCTGGTATGAGCTGCAAGGATGGTATCTCACAATAGTGAATTTATATTGGAATGTGAAACGTTGGAAAGTACGTTTACAAAAAGAGGATACCCTAGAACCATGGTTATGGAATTAATGCAGGAAGTGCATGGAAAAAGATTGAGAGGCATTTACAAACCCATATTGAGTGCAGACAGGAGACAAACTCCAGAAAATCTGCTTAGTGGAACTGAATCCAAGTCCAATACGCAGGGGGACACAATTAGATTTATTACAACATACAGTATTGATATCCATAGAATTCTAGAGATTATAAATAAAAACTGGGAGGTTATCAGTTCAGACACCACTATAACAAGTAGATTAAAGGGTATACTGAAAGTAGTATTTAAAAGAGGAAGGAACCTCAAAACTATTCTTGAGTCATCTAAAAAAACGTCTAGTGTAGGAAGTCAGGGTATGTACCAATGTGGTATGTGCAGTTATTGCACACACACAGAGGACGACATGTCAGAATCCTATAAGGTTTCTATTGATAAAAGGGGTGGCCCATGGAAGACCATGTTAGAATATCGTGAATTATACTGGCAGCTGGTTTTAGAAGCCAGTAGATGGCCAGGTCTAAATGAGACTGTCTCCATCACCCCGGTTTTAAAACTGAGAGCTGCTAAGTTATAGCACTCACATTTCACCCATATTTTATTGCAACATTTTTGTATTTTTTTATTTTTAAGTATTTAAGTATTTATTGTGATGGTTTATACTTGGATAGGTTTTATTATATTTATTTTACTTATAATATATATTTATGGTGACACCTACAAAAGTTTCATTGAGCATTTTAAGCATAATTTATGGTATTTACTTATTTATTTATGTAATGTACTTTTAAATTCTCATCCTCAAACTTTTAATTAACTGTACTTAATTGTTTCTTAGCATTTTATTGGTCCAACTAGTTTGAATTGAGTATTTATTGAACTAATTGAACAAAATGGCTGTATCTGACGAAGTGTGTAAACGAAAACGTACTGGTTGTGTGTCAGCATTAATATATTATTGTGACCTAATACCCAGCTGGATTTTACTGTGGTTTTAGATTAAATATTTTTTACACTGTGAAAACGACTGTTGAGCGCTCTTTTCTGTTTATTTATGTACATGAATATCCCATTCATACAGTTCATGTAAAGTCTGCTAATACAGTATTAACATATTACAAGGGAATGCAGCATCAAAACTACATCACAGTACAGAAATCATACTAAGCTGCAATACAATGTAACACCGAAATCTGATTGCACATGCAAGGGTACTGTAACATCACTACCATACAAGCAACTGCAAACCATCTTGTTTTGCATTTCATTGACAGCTTACAATTGTCAATTCATGACCTTGTAACAATTACCATGTATATTATCAGGAGCTGTTCACATTAAGGCCTGATAAACAGAACTAAATTGCAAATTACAGATGTGACATTCATATCTTTGAGATGTATTCATAATACCTGTATTCCTTACTCACTACCAACACAGGTTACGAATTATGTCAGTTGACATGGTGGCTGCAGTCCTATATGGTTTGAATTTCTCAGTTTAGCTAAACTTGTGTTGAGACCATCACTGGCAACCACCAGTGGCAATCGTGGGTTCTTTACAAGTGGAAATGTAACTGGCAGGGTGACAGAATCAGCTGTTATACTGACACCAACAGCAATGTAGCAACTGCCTCATGCACACTGACAACCCTCTCCTCTTACCTCCCAACACTCAGACTTGTGAGAGATGCACTTATGTATCCAAACTGGAAGCCACACACTCTCCAGCCAAGACCGGAATAGCTGGTCAAGAGGAGAAGGTCAACACTTGCACCACACCACATGGAACACATAACCCTCCAGAACACATACCAGCCCTGCCTTCACATAAAAACACAAACCACGCATCCACCTTTGTGGAGGCTCTCAATAAAAATCTATCCAAACAGCAGAGACATTTAAGGCAGAAATGCACCCAACCACCACAACACAACACTAATCACGAGACACATAACTCTCCTAAATAGTGTGCCACTCAACCAAAGCCCCTAAGGCACAACAGCATACCCAACACACTAGTCATAGTTGACTCAATAGTGAGGCACACTGATGTCCCACTCACTAGGTTGAATAAGGAGAAAGTAACAGTCAGCTGCCTGTCAGGCACCAGGATCCAACACATAATATGCACTCAAGTCCCTCAACAACAGGTACAAATATGACTCTGCCATTGTACATGTGGGTGTGAATGACCTGAGACATACCTCCCTGGACTACATGAAAAGAGACATGGAGGAGCTCTTGGATTATGTAGCCCAGGCGGGTATGACCCTAGCCCTGAACAGCATCATACCATCATCCAGAATGATACCACAGTATAACCAGAAAATTATTGATTTCAACAACTGGCAGATTAAGTAATAACTTTACCCCTCCCCCAAAAGGACCAATCACAATACCAGTAGATTGCCAGGCACCCAGTATTACTGCTGCACAGGTTAAAACAGCACTGTTCAAGACTAAGAATACAGCTTCTATGGGATAAGACAATATCCCTGGATGCATTCTACATGAACTACAGAGTGAACTGGCACCTCATCTGTGTGCCCTGTTCAGTCACAGCTATTCGTCAGGCTTTGTCCCTACCAAATGGTGCACTGCTACAGTCATCCCTCTCCACAAAGGAAGAGTGACTACAGACCTCTGGAATTAGAACCCAATTAGCCTGATGAGTCTGATATGCAAAGGTATGGAATGCATCATCAAGGACCTAATAAACAAGGATATAGGGAATCTTCATACTCTGGATCTTACAGTTTGTTTTGTGAAGGGTAGATCATGCCTGCTGAACTTGGTCAACTTCTTTGAGTCATTCACCAGAGCTGTGGATGAAGGCAAGGTGATTCATACAGCCTACCTTTATCTGGCCAAGGCCTATGCTACCGTTTCCCACTCAGGAATCATAGAAAAACTCACTAAGCTAGGCATAAACCCCTATATCACTAGGTGGGATGCAAACTGGCTCACAGATAGAACCCACAGTGTGAAAGTAGCTGACTCCAAGTCAGACTGTCGACCAATCATGAGTTGAGTCCCACAGGGTTCAGTCCTGGGTGCTCTCCTGTTTGGTATCTAGCTCTCTGAATTCCAGTCCAGCATGCCTAAAGCTCATTGCCAAAAAATGTGTCATCATCCCCTTTGGGAAAAAACCTAGTTCCCTTGAATTAACACATTGATGGTAGTCCACTGAACACAGAAGGCGTATAAGAGATCTGGGAACACAGGCTGACAGCAACCTCTCTTTTGACCACCAGACCACCACATTGCAACTGTGGTCAGAAAGTCCTTCTATGTGGCACATCTCATTACTAAGGGTTTTACATCCAGGAAGAAAGAGGTCATTGTCTCCCTGTACTCTTCCCTCATTAGACCAATCATCGAGTACAATCCCCTATTTGGCATGCACCTCACTAGACACCTGCAACAACTGGAGAGGCCACAAAAGTACCTCACAAAGAGGACCCTAGGCCTTAAACACTTGTCCTATATGGACAGACTCAAAAACCTCCAACTATTCTCTGTCTCATATCACCTACTTAGAGGCAATCTCTGCTTGACTTACAAAGCCATGTCTGTCTCAGCTTTGTTAGAAATGCTACATCTAAAGAAATCCCAATCCCTCCACACCACATGCTCCAGATACCTCAACCTCATTACCACAATCAACAGAACATGCTGGAGGGACATGTCCATAACCCAGAGACTGCCCATGCTATGGAATAGACTTCCCATACATGTCAAGCAGAGCACCTCACTGACCCTCTTCAAGAGAAATCTTGATGAGTGGATGGGAAATAGAAAATTCACCCTGGGGATCACTCCAGTGGCTCTACTTGACAGAGCCACTAGGAACTAAGGTTGGGTGGCATGAAACCAGGGTAATCCTATGGGCTAGGCTTGTAAAGGCTCCAGGGCCATTAGCCTAGTACATACCTACGAACCTATGAACTAGAAAATAGACACATTCCAGTTTATTAACGTATAACTTTAAGTTAAGTTCTGAATAATGTTTGCAGATTCTTATAGACTGATATTCATGTGGAGTGCCTGGTCTAGTACTGCTGTTTGTGGAGAATGATATTTCTGTTTGGTCAGTAAGCAGGATCTGTCAAAAAGTATGATAAGAGCAGTTGTAAACTGCAGTTTGTCACGGGGGGTGAATAATGTCCCTGTGCTAATAACCTCTTAGTAAAATACTATACTACCTTTAGAAAACACAAAATATAACAAGGCAAGATAAAATGAAAATAAACTCAGTAATCTAGAATGCTGGTGCTTCTGTAGTAGCATCAAAGCAGCAGCTGTTGAAAATGGCTGCCAGATTCAGATTTCCAAGGTGAGTTATTTCCCTGACCCCTGGAGAGATGTCCAAAATTAAACAGGTAGATATACAATCATCATAATTATTTCAAACCAGTCTCTCATTCAGTAAGTCAGAGTCCATGGTATTTTACTTGCAAAGCACAATTTAAACTGAATCCCAAAAGGCTGAAAATTCAAAAGAACTGAACACATTTTTATGCAGGGGTCTAGCCCCCCTGCACCCCTCATGTGGGGGCTGTGCCCCCATACCCCCTGCTAACTATGTATACCAACTCCAAGATCGCACAACAGTGGAGAAGGGGTAAATTCCATCATTTAGTATTTTGAATTTTCAGTCTTTTGGTTTTTCAGTCTTCTAAAGTAGACCCAATAGTCACAGTGAAAAGGGGAATTTTGGACAGAATACCATGAAAACCCTCCCCTACTCATACTGACACATGCTGTGAGTTCTTTTACAACAACCTTGTACCTGCAACTCAACTAATGGGTCTTAGTTTAACACCTCATTGATTCAGTCTGACTAAATAAGACTGTTAAATTCTAGCTGCATCCACATAGAAACATGTCAGTTAATGCTTTACAATTTATTGTAGCTGTTGACAAAATAATATTTTATTCTTCACAGTCTTTTTTCACAAATTTTTTTCACATTTGTATTTCAGATTCTGCTGTAACTCTAAAGAAAAATAATTGCAGTTTTTTTATACATTTTTTCCATTTCAGCATTTTGCTGCACTTTTGGTACAGCAGATTAGTTTTTTATAAAGTTTGCTACTTAATCTTCCACATTTCTCCCAATTACCTAGATTTCAAGTGAGTTTCTTGAAGCACCTCCCAAAACTTAAGCTTGTGGGTTACCATTGCATCCCTTTGATACACTACCAACTCTTCATTACAACGTACCATTTGCACCTAAGAGGGTAAGTCATGACTGAATAGCCTACAACTTGGCAGGCTCTGACTGAATCTTATGACCACCTACTCAGTTACCTAAATAAGGCATTTAGGTAACTGAGTAGGTGGTCAGTTACCTAAATAAGGCATTTCTGCCATTCCTACCTGACATTTATTGGCCTAAAAATGTAACCCTTCCCTTTTTAGCCTTCCAAACTTCCTCTTAGTATGCTGAACATGTTGTTGGCATGACTGACTATAGATTATAATGTCACCTAGGTAAGGAAGGGCATAGTCTCTAACTCTCAACAAGATGCAATCTACCAATCTCTGTTAAATTGCAAGGGCATTTTTCATTTCAAAAGGTATTTTGATGCACTCAAACAATCTGAGGGAGTAAGAGAATCTGACCACTGTCTTGCTGTAGGTGTTATAGTTATCTACCAGTAACCCTTAATCAGCTCGATCAGCCCCCAACAAACTCTTCTAAGGTTTCATCTTCCTAAGCATGAGTAAACATCTGACTCTGCATGACTATTAATTTTTCTACAGTCTACACACAACCTAGTGCTTACATCTTTTTTTGGCACAATTATTAATAAAGGGTTCCATAGACTGATGACGTCTTGTATTAACCTTGTATTCAGCATGCCTTGCAGTTGCTCCTGCATGGTTTGCTTAAGTCTCTCAGGTACCCTGCAAGGATCTTGTCTATAGTTCATAGGTTTATAAGTAGTTATTAGGATTTCGGTCCAGGGGACCATTAGGAGCAAAGCCCAAATTCCTATTTGTCCCTAAGTAATGTCCAGTTAAGTGACTTGCTCATGATCATACAGCAGCTAAATGAGGGCTGTAGGATTCAAACCTTCTACCACAGGAACTACAGCTCACAGCCTTAACCCTATGCACCAACTGCCAGACAAATCTTTGGTTCAGTGTCCATGTGTTGCACTGCCAGTTAAATACACTTGACTTAGCAATGAACATGTCCCCAGACTCCTGTAATACAGCTTGAATTTCCTTGATAGGAGAAGTGGGTAACTGCTGCAAAAGCACTACCTCATACACCAAGTTATTAGATCACACCTAACCAAGAAGGTCTATCATTGGATTCCCATCTGATTTCTCCTGTAAATCATCAGAGACACTGAGTACCAGTGTCTCCCTCTACCATGGCAGGACTTCATCACATTAAGATTGATACTGATTGTGCCTCAGTCTCTTCCTGGCAACTCTAAAATGCATTTAACATTATTTACCTTTCTCGCAACAGTGAAATTACTGTCACATCCTGCCTTCAGTTTATTGTATCAAGTACAAATAAGTGCCATTACTTCCTACCTAGTACTATATTTCCAAGCACTGTCTGTACAGTCATACCTGACCTTTTGCAGCAGATCCGCTTACCTTAGGTACTCCTGTGCAAGTGCTATGAACTCTGTAAGTCTATTCTGTATGGCCTGTCCACCGCTGACTCCTTGTGGTAGTCACAGTCACCCTCCCACTCATAACAAATCTAGGAGCCCTTTCACTCTTTGAAAGAACAGTAACTCAAGTGGCAAAAAAATATGAACTCTTGGGTCACTTGTCTGTACACAAAGAGGAGCTGAGACAGCTACTTGTCCCACTGTGTTTAAACTGACCTGCAAATGATATCAACATGGTCTTAAGACTTGAGGTAAACCTCTCTACTCATTGTTTTGAGGATGGCAAGGCTTAGTCTTCAGATGTTTTATCCGTCAACTCCTCCACAAGGAGGGCTGACATGAAATTAGCTCATCTGGCAGTATGTCCCATGGAGTAACTACCATGTTGAAAATCTCTAGCATAGCATACCACCACAGAGTACCTAGAAATATAACCCATAACCATCAACATATACCTCTTAACTGAAGTAATTGGTGTACTAAGAGACCTTACAACAGCAATAGCTGCCCTTTGAAATTGTTGCACAATAATATGCAAATGTACCAATGCAACCTTAGCATTATTTACTACTGTGCTAACCTTTTGGAAATATTCACACATATTACAGTACTAGCTGACATCCTCTGTAATCCCAAGCCAACCGAAGATTTGTACTCACCTCCTTTTTGTGCACTTAATGCCCAAATGGCCTGAAAAATGTATATCAGTGACTATGGCCAGAAGTACTCTATGGTAGACATATGGTTTACCAACTGCCATATCACATCTTTCTATTATTCCCTTCAGGAGTCTGTTGTCTGTATAACAAACCATTGCTCTAGTACATAGGTTACCCTGCCCTTGATAAAAAGGAACCTCCATAGTTACTTCCCTCAGTTTCTGTAAAGTGGAATCTGAGACTCTGGGTTGCATTGCCTCTTTATAATACTCCCACATGTTCATTCAGAAGCCTGGCACCTTTTAACATCTGTGGTTCATCCTCTCTCTTTTCCAAGCCAGCCTTATGTGGGATTGAAGTAAAAAGGTTGACTACATCAATGGTGATAAAAATAATATTGGTATTCTCTGTTACTTGGGTGTCCCTTACACTGGTCAAAAAAATCCCATGAGTCCTTTAAAACATTACTAGCACTCATGGATAGTGCTTTTAATTTGAAATCTAAGTATTTTGCTATAGGTGCAGTAACCGATTGGCCAGCAGCAATGATTGGCCTTAAAGAGGGTTTCTCAATGTATTTGTGGACCTTTGGGATCCCGACAATGGATGGTACCCTAGGCTCTTTGTTAAACAAAAATTTAACGGTCTCAATGTCCAAACAACCCTCGAGTACCAAATCATTCAATATACCAAAGATTTTTTTATATGCTATGTGCACTTCATTAACAGATGCCATAGTATATTTACTGTCATCTAACAATAAATCCATCATCTTCCCCTCGTACATAACAGTATCAATAAGGACCATACCACTCCCTTTATCCGGTTTCATCACCCTGATGTATTTATTCATTCTAAGAAATTCCAAAAGTACTTTCTCATCGCTATTCAAGTGGGGTCTAACCTCGTTGGTGCTTGTTCTTTCCCTTAATTCTTTGTCTAAAATATGTTCAAAGTTTTTTAACTGCGGATGCAGTAGGGGGTTCCATACACTTTTCTTTTTCAATGTATCACTTGTCGTGCTCTGCCCATCTAATAAAAGCTCCAAGTTATTTTTGCATATAAACATCCTTACATCAATTAAAACTTTGTTAATCTCACATTTCCTATTCAGAACAAACTTAAAACCTTTAGAAAAAGGTCAAAATACACTGTTGTAATATCTGTAATTAAAAATGGTGTGACCATTGTAAGTTAATTGTGATCCTTTCCTCATAACAGTCGAACCTCCCAAAGTGTCTTCTATCTGCCTTTTTGATTGTTCCATCCCCTCCAGTTGCCCTGATGGTAATTGGTTGTGCTCTTGTTCTTTAACCACTTGGACCACTGGAGGGGGATATTCTAAAGGGTCATTGTAATTATTTACTGGGACTATTCCTTCAAATTCAACTTGTTCCCTATATTCATTGAGTCTCTGGCCCTGATCCACATCTCTACCATAATGTTTGGTATTTCCATTTCCAAAATTTATAGGGCCTTTAGGTTTAGGATATTGGATATTTTGTTCATATTCAAAAAGGTCCCTATTAATTTTCCGCTTTTTCCTGTCAACAATATGCTTCACTTTATCATCAATTTCAGCCCTTAAATTAAAATATCTTTTCTTCTCATCCTCCACAGTAAACAATAAATCATTCATTAACATATAACTGATATTGTTAATTCCTACATTCAGTGTTTCCAAGAATTTCTCATCATGCTTAATAATGGCCATAAGAATATCCAGGACACATGAATCAAAGATTCTAATCAAGTCCATATGGAAATCCGAACCCTCCTCAGCATTATTAGGGTATCTGTACATCCTTAAACCTTTCGGTACTGTTTTCAATTTAATACACTTCCTAAGATATGCATTATCAGCGCTTAATGTTTTAAACTTAAAAAGTAAATCACACAATTTAGATAAATTGTTGTTATAAGTGTCATTTTCATCATCCGTTACTACAACAGCATCAAAAGTCACATTCTTGTTTAGCCAGGTACCTAAATTAACCTGGTACCTGTCTGTGCTGTTGGAAGAATTTAAACAGTCACCATGAGGCAGTTTGTTGTGCCCAACATTGTCGTTGGTAGTTTCACCTCGTTTATTCAATGTTCCTTTAATTCAAAACAACTCCGGGGTTTTTTGTCCATCGAAACTAGACGTAAACTGCCCATTAGTCTCTCGAACAACACCACTAACACCAGGGACTGCATCTCCCTGACTGCTCAAAACTGCTTCTTGGTTCCCAGGAAGTGATGTCACAGAATTTTGTTTAATTAAACAGTGACACAACGTCATCATTAAATCCACAAGTTGCGTGACCTTACTCAGCATGTCACAAATAGCACTATCACCTTTGCTACCACCTTGGGCAGCTTCCGTGGAAACAATAAGCCCGTCCATCCTCAATAATAGCCAAAACCAAGTCCAGGAGGAAAGCACTCAAGTAAACCAATAAATAGAAAGGAGCACTCGACAGCCATTTCCACAGTGTAAAAAATATTTAATCCAAAACCACAGTAAAATCCAGCTGGGTATTAGGTCACGATAATATATTAATGCTGACACACAACCAATAGGTTTTCATTTACACACTTCATCAGATACAGCCATTTAGTTCAATTAGTTCAATAAATACTCAATTCAAACTAGCTGGACCAATAAAATGCTAAAAACTTTTAAGTACAGACTAGATTAGTCTTACACGGAAGCGCCAGTCTAAGAGTATGAAGGCAGTGCACCATGCATATTAATGAGGGCACGCTGCCTCAACTCTGAAGCTTACACGGAACGTTGATGAGTGTAGGGGGCGTGTCGGACTGCCGAGCAGTCCAAAAATCCATGCCCCTGCAATGAAGAAGTGCCGCAATGTCAAGTTACATGAGCGAGTCCGCTCACATGTGCACAATGTAACACTACACTCCCACATATGTTAAACAACTGACAAAATTAAAAATAGAAAGATTTCTTAATTTTTTTATTTCATCCACTATAGCTGCCTGTATTTGTGCATGTTTGCGTGGGTTTGCCCATTGCTTAGCTACAGTTAGCAGCTTAGACACCAGAAGAGGATAATAACAAAAATATATGCAAATTAAGCAAAATAGTGATAGTGCAGTGGTTAGAGCCTTCGCACAAAGAGGAGGCATTCCCGGTTCAAGTCCCACTACTGCATGGTACATTTTCTGTTGAAAATCTGTATACAAAAATATTTCCTGACATTTTTAATGTATAAGTTTTCTAAAAAGCATTGAAAAGTTAAATGAAGTAGTGAACGGATTATATATATATATATATATATATATATATATATATATATATATATATATATAAAGGTGAAATGGTTATGCATTCTGAGGCATGAGTACCCTATTTTAAGCAATATAAAGTACAGCTAAGCACATTTTACCAGTATTGAGCATATTTAAATCCAATTGCTCGTAGCTGCGCACCGCGTTAACCAGCACAATGTCTTTGCGCATAGCTGTGCACAGTGCTAACCAGCGCAATCACAACGTATTTGCGCGTAGCTGCGCACCGCACTAACCAGCACAATGTTGGGCAACACCGAGCAATGTCAACCAACGTTGAGCAACGTTGAGCAACGTTGGGCAAAGTCGGGCAAAGTTAAGCAAATTTGGTTAAACACTGCCACACCTCCTTTACTGTACCTTAACCAGTCAGGTCTGCCCAGTAGGAAAATAAAAAGCAGTGACAGGGCTCGAACTCAGGATACTGAGCACTATAGTCACAGTACTTAACCATTAAGCCATAACAGCATTTCATAAACATGCACTTTCAACAGACACATATCTATCAAAGGAATTTTAAACAGTGCCAACATCAGCAAAGCAGGTGTGCCTACAGCTGAGTTTTTTCAAAACTGGCCAATCACAAATAAGTGCGGAAAATGAGGCATATTTAAGCTCCACAGGTGGGAATACTTGCTATAACTGGTTGTAGCTTCCTTCTGCAGTCAGCATGGCTGGTGTTGGAAAAAGCACTCAATTTAGAGTGCAACGCTAGGGCATTGAGGAGTCCAAAGTAATGGTTTGGCTCCTTGTCTGAAATCATGAGGAAAGACACCTGCGGGGCCAGTACCAGGGTACCCAATATAAAACGGAGGCCTGGAACAGTCTTGCTCATAATCTTACCAGTGCCACTGGTGTTCCTCGGAATGGTAAGCAGGTCAGGCACCATTATTCTGACCTAAAGCGATGTAGGAAGGATCAACTGGACCAGTGGATGCAGGAATCCTGTGTGATGCCTAATGCCTCAGTACTAAGTAGCCATTGTATTAAGTAGTTAAGAATTGCTATGCTTGTCTATACTATGGATAGGTATGTCTCATTATCACTGCATTTACTTCACAGCTGCAGGTGTCCGGGCTATGAATCAGCAAGCACATGAAGATAGGCTGCAAAGGCTGCATTATCAGGCAGGTTAGTTATTATTCTGCATGTACTGTTATATAAAATAAATGAGAGAGCCTTCAAAAAGTGTTTTAACCCAATAAATAAAGGTATAATAATCCTTCAATAAATGTATAATTCCTGGAGTGTGTCTGTGTCATTTTCTTTGATATGTTGTTGTACTGTTGCATTCTACAAATAGTAGTGTTGTATTAAGCAGTGTCAACCCACACTTGGGTAGGCCCATATAACGTGGATGAAGTGAGTGCCAGTAGCTTTTATGCATATTTACAGCCTTCAACTGTTGGTTCATGCCCAGCATGTACAGGTTAATCTGGCACATGAGTAGCATGGTATTGTGTTCCCCAGAAATGTCAGTGTGCTGCCAGAAATGTAGGGAGCTGTTAACATATAACTGATACTTTCACCTGAACATATCTAGATAATAATTATATGAAAGTAGAGCTGTCAGTGTACCATCTTAGCAGTAGTGTGTGTGAGCAACTCTCAAAATATGTAGCAGTAACATCTGCATCTTGGACAGTTTGTATGTAAGATACAGCTCATGTATATAATGATCTAGCAATATCCAATTGCACAATATAAGGACATTGGGTAGTGTAATAATACATGTAAGGGACATATAACTGAAATTAATAGGAATGTAGTGAAAACTAGAAGGATATATAAGTTGTTAATTTAGCTATCTTTTTCCACCCTACTGTATGTGCATAAAAAATGCAATTCCACACCTCAATCGGTATGTCTAATCTTAAAACATTTGTTGGGACATATGTCCATTGGTTTATAAATATTTGCATTTATTTCTATGCATGTGCCCTGTTAAAATACCACAATATTGGTGGTCTGTTGCCATCAATTCAACCTGCATGCTGTTGTAATGTCCACTATTGTTCTATATATGCATGTGCTATGCTTGCTTTTCAACTGTTGAAAATCTGGTGTGTTGGGTTAATGGGAATACTTCTGCATGCTGTTATAACTAATTGGGAATGCTGTTGACTGTTACTAACCCATATCTTTATTAAAGTCTCCAAAACATAGTTTGTATGTATGAGAAGGCCGGTGCCAGCAGACCCACCTGTCCCACCTCAGTTGGCCATGGCACCTGGCACCAGCAGATCTGGTGCCCAGCCTGGGACCTCCTCCACTGGCCCTGTGCCACCTTTGGGTGGAAGTGCTGCAGGGGATGGGGCTTGGCCCCCCCGTGCAAGCATGGGAGGAGGAGGGCCACCTATCACCCTTTGAATGGTCCGGGCTGCGGTGCGTAGTGAGATTGAACGTTCCATTGCAGAACCTCTACGCCAGCTTGAGGCTCGAGTGGCACAACTCCCGGGTCAGCCTGGCCCTCCTACACAGACCCCAGCACAGCCATCACAGCCATAAAAGTGCAGTGGTGACTGCCCATGGGTGGGCACCTCAGTCCCACTGTTTCCATCTGGGGGCTCATGGGCTTGCGATTTCCAAACATCCCTCCCTGTCAAAGGTGTTTACCCACCACATATCATATACCGCCCCTGTATACGTCTTGTTTGTCTTGTCTGTTTACCTCCCAAACCTACCTCCCCAAATATACATATATAGTGGGTACTGGAAGCAGCAACATTAGGTCTAAGTACAAAATGTAAATCTCTGGTTACACCCCTGGCTTCTGATATAAGAACTATACCAACCTTCTGTCTTAAACAATGATGTCCACAGCAAACAAGGATGATCTCCATCTTGGAAAGCTGAAAGGGCCACGCCTACATGAGTTAGCAATTTATAGTACTGGGTTGCTATGACAGTGATTACTGAAATTACTACACAGCAGGCTGCATGCAATTAGCAAATGGAGGCCACTAATTGGTTCAGAGGCCATCACATGCTCATGTGCAAATTCCTACAAAAGCAGACTGCAATCTCTACCAACAAACTCAATCACTCTATTGCAGAGACTGACAGAGAGAAAGAGAGAGAGAGAGACAGAGAGAGAGAGAGAGAGAGAGAGAGAGAGACAGAGAAAAGGAAAAAGAAAAATAAATATTACCAAATCATACAAAGGAAAGGTATGTGATACATATGTATTTACTGGCATGTAGTAGATGTTATTGAAGAATAGTCTACATAATGTGAACCATTCACATGTGGCAGCAGTACTACTTTATGCACAGATGTTCTGCTTAACTACTGCTATGGACAATACTGTGTGTACCTGTGGGCAGTGGGATAAACCTATGAAATGTGTAGCTCAGCATTAAATGTCAAATATCTGATCTATGCTATTTGTGTTCTGTACAGTAGTGTGGCCAATGGCTGTTGGGGGGATTAGCACTGACATTATATAAACATGGGTGTGACAGAACAACACATGCATGATAGTCATATTAAAGTGTAGCTTAGCATTGGCAACTGCTGTAGCAGTCTAGTATGCTTATCTAGCATCTGTAGCCATACATACCCCCCTAATGTTAGTGTGTGTTCATATGTGACACCTGTTTGTGTTGCAGCAAGGCCCAACAGTTCATCTGTGAGGTCCAGGGACTTACTACAGTGTGGAGCTTGTGTGTGTATGCCACACACATACGGAGAAATATATATGTGTCATATATTTTCATATCTGTATATGTGCATAGAGCAGGGGACATATTGCAACTGTTTGTGAAGGGTAGAGATATATATGTTGGTGAAGGTTAGTATGCACACATTTGTATGTAGGTTTTAGTGTGTGACAAACAAGACAGCATACAGTGCTGGTATATGACATGTGGTGGTTAAACACTATGGGTGGTTTGTTCAGTTTGCAATGTTGAAGCCAGTAAGGCCTGCTAAAGCTACCTGGGCTGTCAACACCTTCAATGCATTTATCCCAAGACTGTGCGATTTTATTACATTACTGTACACCTTACATCCTTTGTATAATTGATATTCTCACTATGAAAGGTAAAATGTATATGTGCCAACATATATATATGTATATGTAGACCAATGGATGTGTATATGTATATATACATATATAATTTTATAATTGTATATATATATATATATATATATATATATATATATATATATATATATATAGTTATATATACTCATACACACCTACATCTACTTGTTGCAATAGATTCTCTGTACTGTTGACTGACTGTGATGGTCAATATGTTTGTGAATACGTCAAAGATATGTATCTGTGGGATCGCTTAGTGGGAAACTGTTTATGTCATGGTATTATGGGTCCTTGCTTTGATCCTAGAAAAAGTTGTGTATTCTGTTGCTAGGCAGAAAAAGTGCTATTGCATACAGTGTGATTAAGTCCCTTGGTTTTAACTAGGGTGTGTCATTGGAGGCTAAAGCACTACATCTATGATTATTGATTGGTACCGATGTTGAATCCAAATCCTGTGTGCACTGTAGTACTACTTGAAGCTCTGGGCCTGTACAGCAAAGTATGGTGTATGTCCACATTGCTTGCATCCACTGTTTTGTGGGGTCCCTGTATTCATCACAGATTACATTTCTCAAGCTTAAGGTTGTGTAAGTACTGACACACAATACTGTATAGTACACACTGAAAGCTTATCTGGGTTGTCATACGTTTGTGTCCTGCAATTATGTCTGATGTGTGTGTGGGTATGTCTGTAACATGTCCTTTGACATATGTGTGGTAAAACATATAACTGCATGTCTAGCAACATTCATAGTGTACCATAGCAGTATGCAACCAATATTCCCAATTGTGCACATATTTTGGCCACAGGTTTGCCATTAACAAGTTGTGTGGTATAATAGTAATACATTTACTGGACCTTACACTGATTGTGATGAATGATATATTTCTTTACACAACAGCTTGATGTATGTCTGCTGTGGCTAGGTGGTGCATTGTGTTGCATACAGTGTGCCAGGTACTCTTGCATAGTCTTATATAGTGATTTTATTTTGTTGCTGTGCAGAACATGGTTCATTAGAAAGAGAGTGAGCAAGGCACTTTCAAGCAGTTGTGGGGTGAGCAGTGATAAGTGGCAGCTGTACAGAGTTTTTACCAAAGGGGATGACAATGCACTTTTTGGCATTGAGCTTGAGGCCATGGCTTTGACAGCAGGCATCTGTCTCAGTGAGGCCCTTTTGTAGGATGTCCACATCGTTAGTAGTTTTGATTATGGCTCCTAGTTTGCAGTCATCTGGGAACTTCATTAGCCAAAGACCTTCTGTGTTAGCCTGTACTTCAGGGAAGTAGATACCAAACAGGACAGGACACAGGATTGAACCCTGTGGTACTCCACTTGTCACTGGTCTGAAGTCGGATTTGGAGTCTGCTACTTTCACAGTGTGGGTTCTGTCAGTGAGCCAGTTGGCAACCCATCATGTGACATAGGGATTTATACCTAGTTTAGTGAGTTTATCTATAATTCTAGAGTGGGGGATGGTGTCAAAAGCCTTGGCAAGATCTAGATAGTCTGGGTGAACCACCTTACCCTTGTCTACGGCTTTGGTGACTGCTTAAAAGAGGTCTATCAGGTTTAGGAGACATGATCTGCCTTTTACAAACCCAAACTGGTTGTGGTCCAGAGTTTGGAGATTACCAATGTCTTTGTTTATAAGTTCCATGATGATACATTCCATGGCCTTGCAGACCAGGCTCATCAGGCTAATGGGGCACTAGTTTCCGGGGTCTGTGGTGGCTCCCCCCTTGTGTAGTGGGATAACCATCACTGTGCACCATTCAGCAGGCACAAAGCCTGAGGTGACGCTATGACTGAACATGGTGTGGTGCCAGTTTGTTCTGTAGTTCATGCAGAACGCAGCCTGGGATGTTATCTGGTCCCATGGATGCTGTGTTCCTGGCTTTGGAGAGTGGTTTTTACCTGTGCAGCTGTGATGACAGCAACTTTGCATTCTTCCGGTATAGAGATGGGCTCTTTCATGGGTGAGAGGGGGGTAAAGTTAGCACTGATCCTATCTGCCAGGATGTTGGCAATATCAGTTGGGTCTGTATATTTAGTGCCATTGTGCTGTAACTCAGAGCAGATCTGAGTGTTGCCATTGAGATTCTTGACATAGCTATAGAATGCTTTGTGGTTGTCTTTAGAATCAGTGGTGATTTTGTTTTCATAACTAGCTTTGGAGGATTTTATCAGGGATCGCAACTTCTTACTGAGGCTGACCAGGGAGCTCCTCCACACATGGGAATTTTACCATCTTTTGCAACAGTTTCTTCCTTCTGTTGTACAGTCTGTTTATGGCAGGGGACCACAAGATTGGCTTTCTTTTCTTGGAGGATAATGTCTTGGTTCAGTTTGGGATAGCACAATCCATGCATTCATGTAAGTGCTTATAAAGTGCAATTGTGTAGGATTTAGTAGTCATAACTGTATTGTCCATCTGCATAGGTGTCCTGAAGTTCACCACTTCTGTCTTAAGAAGCATGAAGATGGCTTTGGAGAAATTTTTAAACATGACTTCCTTAATGGGGAGTGGAGGCAGAATGTGGATATGTAGGGTAATTAGCTTTGTTCAGATCTCACCAATGAGGCGTTGACTTCAGGTTTAGAACACTGGTCACTCAGGAAAATCCAAACCCCGTAACCAACACAAATAACCACAAAGTAAGCTAAATGCTACTCATTACCAGAAGTCTCAGCCTCCAAATGCACACACTCGAGGCACTTCTCAGTATGGAGAATATTGATATCTGTGCAGTAACAGAAACCTAGTTCAAGGCTCCAGAGAGCGCACCAGTACTACCAGGATACAACTCATTCCATACCTTCCAGCATCACAACCTGGATCATAGCACATAGGGTGGGGATGTATCCATATTCATCAAGGATACCTACACCTCTCTCTACATCCTCTCTACAGGATATGTACCCATAGAATGTTGCACAGAAATGTTCTTCCCATTCCAAAGGGGTGGGGCCATAAAAGACCCTTGGCATTCATGCTCTATGAGTCTGATGAGTCTGATCTGCAAGGCAATGGAGCCAATCATAATGGAAGTCAACAATAAAGACATTGGGAACCTTCACACAGTTGAGCACACCCAGTTTGGCTTCATCAAATGCAGAACACGCCTCCTGAACTGGGTGCATTTCTTTGAGACAGTTACCCAGGCTACAAATGATTGAAATGAGCTCCACACAGCCTACCTATACCTTGCTAAGGCCTTTGACACCATTCCCCAGTCAGGTATCATAGATGAACTCACCAACCTGGGCATGAATCCATACATCACAAGATGGATTGCAGACTGGCACACAGGTAGATCCCACAAATTAAGAGTTGCTGGCTACATGTCAGATTCTACACCGGTAACAACTGGTGTCCCCCAGGGTTCAGTCCTGGGGTCCCTCCTGTTTGGTATAGACTTCTCAAAAGTACCTGCCAACACATGAGGGTTGTGGTTGACTAAGTTTGCTTGGAACTGTAAAGTGTTTGCCATAATAGATTCCCCGGATGACACAAATATTCTCCAGAAGGCACTCTATGAGACAGATGTGTGGTGTCAGAATCATGGCCTCAACTGCAATGTGGAAGAATGCATAGTAATCCCCTTTGGTGAAAACAAAGTGCCCACAAACTACCACACATAGGTGTTACCCCCTAAAAACTGACAAGGTAAAAAGGGATCTGGGGACACAAGTAGATAGTCATCTTTCCTTTGACAACCATGTTGCCAAAGTGATTAGGAAATCCTGTGTGGCCCATCTAATCAACAAAGGGTTTGCATCAGGATCAAAAGAGGTAGTGGTGGCCCTCTACTCTTATGTCATCAGACCCATCATTGAGTATAATGTACCATTTTGGATGTACTTGACTAAGCATATCCAGCAGCTGTAGAGACCACAGAGGTACCTCACCAAGAGGATTACTGGCATCAAACAGTTATGTTATGCAACACAACTGGTAAAACTAAATCAGTTCTCTGTTGTGTACTGCCTACTCACAGGCACACTCTGCCTAACATACAGAGCCATGTCCAACACATAACTGGTGAACATGCACATCTACGGATAACAAAATTGAGTCACACTACACACTCCAGGGATATGAACCTCATCACAACAATGAATACAACATGCTGGTGGGATAGATTACCATCACAGACATTTGACTTACTGTGGAACGCCCCTCACTGACACTCTTCAATAGGAACCTTGATGAGTGGATGGGAAACAGACAATTCATGCCAGGCATCACATCAGCAGCCCCACTAGAAAGGGGCTTAGGGTACTAACTATTAGAAGTATGCCTTAGGAGACTACCCAATGGGGTGGTGAAAGCTGCACAACTTGCCTAGGCTAATATATGCCTTCGTGAAGATAGTTTACTACATACCTATGAACCTATGTGACAGGTACATGTCTACAGATAGTAGATGGGTACTATTGTACAGTCATGTTGTACAGCAGGCACATGGACCACATACACTGTAATGCTTACAGATACTGGTGGCTGTTATGCACAGTGGGTGAGATGTGCACCTCATGTCTTTTGTGCCATTGGGATGTGTGCTGGGTGGTACAGTCCTGGATGGCTCCCTGGTCACCCTATTACACACATCTCTGCCCATCCATCTTTGGCTTATTATACTGTGTTCCCCCTACATATATATAGGTACATAGGTAGGTAATAGGCTATCTGCCTGAAGGCATATATTAGTATGGCCAGAGTGTGCAGCTATCACCACACTTGGGGTTAGTTTCCTAGGCCTCTGTGTAGTAGAGCTGATGAAGTGATCCATGGTGTGACAGTTCAGTTTCACATACACTCATCAAGGCTCCTCTGGAAGAGTGTCAGTGATGGACTCAGCTTAATGTAGGTTGGGAGCCTGTTCCAAAGCAAGGGAAGTCTGTGAGTTAGTAATTTATCCCTCCAACATGTTCTATTTATTGTTGTGATGATGATATCCCTAAAGCAGGTGGCACAGTGAGCTTGGGTTTACTTCATATAGAGCATGTACATCAGTTCTGCATTGGACATGGACCTGTCTGTTGGGCAGAGATCGCCTGAGTCGACAGTATGCAACAGAGTACAGATTGAGTTAACTTCAGTCTTGTTGCATGAGGCAACTGTTTGAGGCTAGTAATACTCTTGTTGAGGTACTTCAGTGGTTTTTCCAGCTGCTGAAGGTGCCTAGTCAGATTCATCACAAGAGTGCCATGATACTCTCTGATGGGTCTGATGACTGATGAGTAGAGGGAACCTCCTTTGACCTACATGCAAAGACCTTGGCAATTTGTGGGAACACATAGCATGATTTTCTACCCACTGTGTGAATGTGTTTCTGGAAGTAGAGATGACTATCCACGTGTCCATAGATCCCTTATTATTACCTCCATATTTAGAGTGCTGGCACCTATGTGGCATTTGTATGACTGTAGCTCGAGGCCGTAATTTTCGCACCATATCTGTCTGACTGAGACCCTTTTTAAGGATGTCTCTGTTGTTCCAAGCATCGATTATGACAACCTTTTTGCAGTTATCCACAAACTTTGCTAACCATAGCCCTCGTGTGTTTGACTGTATTTCTGAAAAGTATACACCAGACAGGAGGGGTCCCAGGACTGAGCCATGGGGGACAGCAGTTGTTACCAGCTTACAGTCCAACAGGGAGACCACAATTCTTACCTTGTGGGATCTATCTGTGCCCCAGTTGGCAATCCATCAGATGACATACATGTTTATGCACAGGTTGTTGATTTTGTGGATACAACATGTGTGTGGGATGTTGGAAAAGGGCTTCTCATGGTCCATATAGGCTGTGTGTAGCTCATTTCATTGATGTATGTCCTGGGTGACTGCCTTGAAAACTGTCTAGCAGGTTTAGGAACCATGATCTGCCTCTGACCAAACCAAAATGGGTAGGGTTGTATGTTTGTAGGCTCCCAATAGCTCTGTTTATGAGTTCCATAATGATGGACTCCATGGCCTTGCAGATCAGGCTTATTAGGCTTATAAGACAATAGTTCCCATGGTCTGTTGTGCACCAACACTTGTGGAGTGTGCCAAACGTTGCTGTAACCCATTCAACAGTTTCATATCCTGTACAGAGGGTGAGTCTCAACAGACTGTTCAGGTGCAGGGTCTGTTTGTTTTGGAGTTCACATATGACACAGCCAGGGAAACCATGTCATCCCATAGATGCTGTGTTTTTAGGTTTGGATAGAGCTGTTTAACCATAACCATTGTATATGTGATTTTTGGGTTTTCACAATCTCCAGGTATGGTAATGGGCTCTTTTGTCAGTGAGAGGGGGATAAATATGTATGAACCTGTCTGACAAGATGTTCACAATGTCAGTCATGTACATGTATTCATTTACACTTTGCACTGACTCAGAACATATATGAGTTTACATTGATATTTATGACATAGCAAATGAAAGCTTCATGGTTCTCTATGGATTCTTTGGCAATATTTTTTGCCAGAACATGGCTTGGATAATGTTAGGAGTGCTCATTGTTTCTTGATGATACTGATCGGAGATTTATTTATCTTCTTTGGATTTTCACTTTCTTTGAACAACTTAAGTACTTGTAGTACATAGTTTGATTATGTCAGGGGTCCAATATATTATATGGGTCTGTTTTCATATCACTGTGTGCACAAGGCAGGATTGGTGAATAGTGACAACTGTCTGGAGTAAGAATTGCAACTGCTAGATATGTGTGGCCCACTGCTGTACTCAGACATGGCCTAAGTATGTGACCATGCCCAGTATGACTTTTCAGTATGTTGTTGACTGACATTTGCTTCATTTGTTTAAGTGTGTGAGCATGCCCAGTATGACCTTTCAGTATGTTGCTGACTGAAATTTGCTAAATTTGTTTAAGTGTGTGAGCATGCCCACTATGGGCATATATACTATATGTGTGTGAAAAATAACATTGGTTTTTACTTCAGGGCTCATCTTTGTGTTGTACATCGACAGGAAGCATGCTGTGCCTGCAGGGCTTCCATGAGTCAATTTGCATAGACTTATCAACATTTCTACATACAGGGAGGACAGCTATTATTTGTACATTTCTACCCAGGGGGCACACCTGATTGTTACTGTGGGTGTAAATAGGATGTGGGGTACACCTGACACTTATACACATTTGCTTGGCCTGCACTGCTATGTCAGGTACTCCATTTCAGTCTGTACTGTTGCCTATCATACTGGCTTGAGGCATACCACTGTACTACAGATCTTAGCTTCCAATTACATGCATATTAGTTTGTGACTTCATAGCCTACCCAACCCACATCACACTGCCTGGCCTGCTGTTATCTGTCTGCATAGGCCTGGGGAGAGGTTACTCATATGCCTCTTCAGAGGGCATGATACAGCATTTGTTTGTGTTTGTGTTTGTCTACAATTGTCCTGCTGGCTGTGACTGTTAGGTATGTGACCCCCCTCCAACTGGTATGTGTGAGTGACTTAAGTTGTGTCTGTACCAGTGAAATGCTGTCATGGCTTAGTGGTTCAGTACTGTGACTACACTGCACTGTTTCCTGAGTTCGAGCCCTGTCACTGCTTTTTATTTTCCTGCTGGGCAGACCTGATTGGTTAAGGAACAGTAAAGCAGGTGTGAGCTTGTTTACCCAACTTTGCTCGAATTTGCCCAACATTGCCCAACCTTGCCCGACTTGCCCAACATTGCGCTGGTTAGCACGGTGCGCAGCTACACGCAATTGTATTTACATATGCTCAATACTGGTAAAATGTGCTTAGCAGTGCTTTCTATTGCTTAGAATAGGGTACGCAAGCCTCAGGTGGTGCTGCAGGGCTGCCTATGTTTGATGCACATAGTACACTTCCTATAAATGTTTGAAAACAGGTAGTGTCAAGTTACGCATCCCTTTTACTGTATGTGCGAGTCAGAGAGAGGTGTCATTTCCAGGGTTCCTATTGAGTTAGTGTATGTGCTATGCATTGCCTCTTTGCCAAGGCCAGGGCATACTGGTCATGCCTCCTTCTGCATACTGGGGCAGGCTCAGGTTGTTCCTCCTCTGAGTCATGCTATGCCTGTGCAGGCCTTGGCAATGGTGGGGGGCTGTTTGGCCCTACGCCATGCTCTTCCTGCTGCAGCTTTTTCTGCAGGATAATGTTGTGTAGCATGGCACATACCATAACAATTTGGGTACATGTAGTTGGTGAGTACTGCAAGGCTCCACCAGATGTGTCCAGGCACCAGAACCATGACTTGAGCATCCCAAACACATGCTCAATTATGTTTCTTGTTTGTGCGTGTGCCTCATTATGGAGTTCTTGTTCAGGTGTATGTACATTTCTGATGGGTGTCATCAGCCACGGCTCCAGTGCGTATCCAGCATCCTCCCACTAGGTGACCATCAGGGATGTGCCCATTGGAAAATCTCTGGTACAGCTGCGTCAGATGCCAGATGTGGGAATCGTGATAGCTTCCAGGGCAGCCAGCACACACATTCATTATTATGCCTTGGGCATCACACACAACCTGGCCATTGATGGAGGGGAAGTCCTTGCAATTGATATAGAACCTACCCCGCTCACTGGGTGGTGCTTAGATGCATATGTGCGTGCAGTCTACTGCACCCACTACCTCAGGGTATTCTACTATTTGGTGGAAAAGACGCATATTGCTGGCCAATGCCTCACGGGAACTGGGGAAATATACATGGTCACCGACATGTGCTGACATGGCATCCAGGAATTGGTGGAGTACCCTGGAGGCTGATGCCTGTGAAATCCCCATCATATCACCAGTTGGTCTCTGAAAGGTACCTGTAGCTAGTATTCTTATGCCAACAAATACCTTGGTATCCACTGGGATGGTCAAACCCTGAGCTGTTGGACATGCTCTACTTAAAGAAATCCCAGTCCCTCAGAGCCACACACTCCAGGGATCTAAACCTTGTCATCACAATGAACAAAACATGCTGGAGGGATAGGCTCCTGACCCAGAGACTTCCCATATTCAGGAATAGGCTGCCCATACATGTCAAGCAGAGTGCCTCATTGGTCCTCTTCAAAAGGAACCTTGATGATTGGATGGGAGAAAGGAAATTCACCCCAGGGATCATGTCAGTCACCCTGCTAGACAGGGGCCCAGAGAAGTAAATATTGTGGGAAGAAATATCCAGGGAATTGTTATGGCTAGGCTTGCATAGGCCCTAGGGCCGAAAGCCTGGTAGCAACCTATGAACCTATGAATCTATGGGTTCCCCTTTGTTGGTTCTGTGTGTGAGGCGTGGCCTGCACGGCTCAACAATTTGCTGCAGGAGGTCTCTGTCCACCCTATAGCACTCCACTATCTCCAGCTCATGTAGCCCCTGGTAGGTTACCCTGGGTCAGTACACTCTTCTCCGTCTCCTCACTGTGGGTTGCTCAGCAGTATTCACAACATCACCACCCTCAGCACCTTGCACATGTTGGTTTATGATAGCAAGAGCAGCCCCTAACATTTTGTCCGACTTAAGCTTTTTAAGCTTTCCCTCTTTGTATACTGCAGTGTTGCAGAGTTCTTGGGAAAAAACAGGGGGGAATGCTGTTTGCAGAGTTTAATGTACTGGGTTTGGCTGGGATAGCCTGCTGCCAGTGTAATTGGATGATTCAGATATATTTCACCTGGCAGTTCTGCTAGTTCTCCTTGGTTAACTTCCTACTACTTTTTTCCTTCGATTTCCCTTTCTGTTTCCACCCGGGGCAGCGCCGTGCAAACACGCGCACATGTGTGCACATGCGCGCACATGAGCGTGCACACTGTGTGCATGTTTGCAAGAAATTTCCGAACTTTTAACAGTGTGCACCTTTGGTTTCAGGTTTTCAAATAGGACAACTGTAGACATGCCTCTTGCAAACCTGAGCAACTCAGGGCAAACACAAGCCACTGTGCTCCGATTAGCTTACAGCCTTTCTGACATACCCCCTCATGATGTAACCTATATTCTACTCTACTACTCACCTACTCCCACACTTACACTCTTGGGACATAGCTCACATGCTGGGGAAAATTGGGATTCACTATCCTTATCCTTATTTGCATAGGATTGCCTACTAATGCATGGTTACATCTTTCTCACTGAGCTTCCCCCCTTAGCAAACACTACTCAGTGGCCATGTTGTCTTCAGTCTGCCATTCACCTGCATAGCAGGATAAGCTTTTTAGTGAAAATGCCTATTTTTGCCTATTTTTAAATTATGTTCTTGTTTTTTAAAGTGCTGCACATTTGCACAGTGCTGTGCTATGCTTAAACATTGGAGATTGGGGGAAAAAAAGTTAGATTTTAATAATTGTAAACATTTATAAATGCCAATGGCCTTATATTTTGCCATTGGCATGCTTCCTCGACTGTATGCATCCTTTATTTGGAGCTGTCATAGCTCTGTTTAGCTATTTGTAGAACGGTACTCTGTTACCAATGGAGTACATTTCTGCAGATAACACTAATCTTCCACTGACAGGTTAGTGTTTCCTGGATTGCAAATTTACCTAATTTGTATAGCTTTCAGCAGCAAATGAGGTAATTTGCATACCATGACGTTGTCCATGCAAGAGTAGCTTTATCAGCTCTCGTGCACGCCCCTGCTAGCTGTACCTGGATGGCATGGCAGACATATTGCCGCCGTGAGCTCCTACACTCTTCTTGCACTCCGTGCAAGCTTTCGTAAATCCAGCCCACAGTCTATGGCATGCTAGATTTATTCCATACAAGTGAATCTCTCCTTCAGTTCCAATGATATTTTCATTGAAAACATTAAGAAAAGCACTAAGCCTAATCCCTTGACTGGACTTAAACTTTTTGTCATTGAGTTATAACACCCGTTTCCCCTCATGTTGAATATGGAGATATATTTCTTTAAATATTTGCTAATATATTATTACTACTATTGACTCAGCTTCTGTAATGTAGGCTAACTAGGTAGTTTAACATTATTAGTAGTATTGGTTTTCAATGTAAATATTGCCTTTAATAATGAGGACATCAAGTGCAGCTGTGAAAACATCAGGGCAGCATTCAGGAAATTTAAGAAAGTCATTGATGACTGCTTCCTGCACTGTGACAAAGGTGGCTTGTAAATTCTGGCAAATTGTATTAGATTAATAAGTAGATACTAGTCAGGTAGTTGTGAACCTCATATAGGAGCCCAGCCATATAAGTCAATGAACCCCACCCTTGGGTTTGCTATGTTTCAATTGTGCCCACTGCCTTTTCAAGTAGGGCTCCATTAAATGAACAAGTTTGCCAGGACAAAGGCTGGAGTATTTAACGTTATAAAACAGGAATCATCTGAAGTAGTGATGGAAAAACAGGCCAGGATTATAAATGTCTCTACACTGTTCCATACAATCATCAAGACTGACCTTGAAAGTAGCTTGGGTACTACATTGTTTGATATGTAGTGGAAGCGTTTTCAAAAGGCAGAAAATACTTTGAGCCTGTCCAACCATCAACTTTTATGCATTTGCTGATGGAGATAATGATGCCTGGTTTAGATTATTTGAGAAGGCTTTATTTTTACAAAAGTAAAGTAGGTCAATTAGGGTAGGGTTTTTATGGCATAAAAGGCTAAGCATAGATTAGAGCAAAGGAGTCAATAGATGACCAAGTATCTGGAGAGGTTAAATATTCTGTATAGATAGCGGAGGAACTTAACTCTTGTGCTTTCTCTTTTTTGTAACTGGCCTACACCCCCCCCCCCAGCTCCCTCATGTCCATGCTAAATCTACCAGCTTTATCTCAAACCTCCTAGACTTACTGTGATACTGCTGGAGCTGGTCATGCATCCTAATGGTGTCCTAGGGGCTTGGTTATCTCAGCTTTCATCCTGGGGGGGGGATTTTTTTATTTATGTGCTCTACTCACTTCCCTGCCCTGCCTCCCACATTCATTGACTATGTTCAAGGACAAATTCCTCTTTGAACCATATCTCCCTTAAGGAAGCACCATCGATGAATACCCTCTCACTAGGCACAGCCATTCCTCCCTCTCTGTCACTTCATCAGTCACTCCAGCAGCTAATCAAACCTGGGTCAAATGGACCATAGTTAGGTCTTTATCCTTTTATCCCAGTGGAGCGGCTAACATCTGGTGGTTTTCTTGGCCAAAAATTGTTGGAATCTCTCAAACTGGGCAATATACTTAAAGAGGTGCATGCCAAAGGGGTCACTATTCACAAAAATGGGCCTGAAAGGCAGCACTTGAGATGGATGGGATTTACATTAATAATACATCTGAATACTTGGAATCATATGTAGTTTGAGCAACATCTGTAACAAATGTAATTTTGTACTGCAGTGGCACTATATATCATTTGTAAACAAAAAAAATATATAAATTCACTATATAATGCTGCTGAACTTGCCCTCAGTGTCTATTTTTTTGGGGGGGGACCTGGTGAAGGCTGCAAAGACTTAGCCGATCTCTCATTCACTCACACATCATTCTCACTTTCCAGATCTCTCATACACACAGTCACTTCCTAATTCATACCTGCATTCATTCATTCACACATCGCTGTCACACACACACACACACACACACACACACACACACACACACACACACACACACACACACACACACACACACACGCACACACACACACCTGCATTCACTCACACATCGCTCTCACTCTCCCCATCTCTCTCTCTCTTTCACACACACTGTACTGAAATGTTGGCACAGAAAGGCATTTGTGTTCACTTTTTTTTTTATTGCTCTTCACTTATCTATTTATTTTGTATATTGATGAGCGTGTGGATTTGGTCTCAGCATAGCATAGCTCAATTGCAGAAAAAAGCATTTGACAGTATTCCACAAAACATTTATATGATTTGTGTACTTGGCAATTTTACCATGCCATCATGAAATCTGGGGGGGGGGGGGGTGACGGGACTTGCTATCATGCAGACTGGGTTGTACTTCACTAATGTAATGTGGCAATTGTAAAAAAAAATATATATATCCATTTTGTAAAATCTAGCTTCAACAAGTGCAGTTGCTGACCAGAACTCTTTTAGGAACTGCTCCTGTGAGGTTTGTACATGCTTGCACTTGCAGGATGATCACGAGCAAGTCCTGCCCAAAAAAAAAAATAAATAAATAACATAAAGTAATATATAACGATACACACACACTCAAACACACACACACATCTTGCCTGCCTTTCCATAAGCAACAGTACTACTGCTTCTGCCACAAACAAGCATGACAACTTCTGAAATTGGCACCAGTGACAAACTGCATAATTGATAATAAATTCCTTGCTTTACATTGATTACTTTTCAAAGTGACCAACACCTTTCCTGATCCTCCAATCTTCCTAAAAACACATTGTTTATGAAGAAAAATACAGTACCATTCATTGTTTAGCATTTCAAGACCACAAAATCACTTTACTGCTGCTTACATGGTAAAACCTGCTGCAAAACTATAGTAACAAGAGTCCTTGCAATGGAAATAAATACAATAAAATAAATGCTTACATTTCTTACAGCAAAAGCAGCAGGTACAGAACTGTCTCTCAACACACACTGCAGCTAACACTAGCAGGTAATCAAAATTACTAGTTATAAACACTGGCAGAGGAAAGACAAAGGAGGACTAACTTCACAGAATGGGCATGTCTATGCATTCTCTTGGTATAATGCAAATACACCAGTCGTGATGCCAGTTTGAGGGGAGGGATCATTAAGAAAAGTACAGCTACTTTACTGCAGTCCGGATGACAGCATTCTGGAGATTACAGCAACCTTTTAATCAGAGCAAAACTTGCTTTGAAAACCTTAAACTAAAATAGTACGGTAAGGATCTCTACTTTCCGTACAAAACAGCTGGAAAGGCAGTTTTAATATGCTGCATAACTGCTTCATTTTAATAGCACTGGAAAACAAGAATGAAAAGTGCAGAAATGTTGAGTATTTCTGCACTAATTCATATTGTTCTCCTTTAAATGTAAATTAGTATCATGCATTCCAGCTGAGTAAGTATGTAATCACAATAGATTTACAAAAAAACATAAATATATATATAATCCCTTGAGTGTAGTATAGTTGAAAGCTTAACACTCTACACAATGTAAGTAACTGAAGTCCAACATTTTTTGAATTCATGAGTTCAAATTTCACTTAAGACCTTTAATTCCTGTAATGCCCAGCTTGCTGTTTGTTAGACACTTAGGCAAGATGTTTATACTCGCAACTAATGTAAGGTAATCTATGTGCTGTACTATTTTAACCACTTATGCTGCTGATCTCAATGGTTTTTTGCCCATATCATCAATTTTTAGGATAATGATTGAGATGTTGAATGTGGCCAGCATCTATCACAAAACACAGATGGCAGAGGCCATTCATTTTTATTATTACATGACATACATGTGCATATTCACAGAAATTCCTCTGATGTCTTTCTATGTATATGTCCATAGAAACAAAAATATACATATGTATATCTGTATCTTTCTTTATATATGTATATAAATATGCTTATATGTGCCTCTATGCATAGGTATATGCTCATGAGGAGAGAGAGATATGCAGAGCTATCACTATACATAGTTGTGCATATGTATAAATGCCTATACAAATCTATATATACCTATGTAATAACAAGCATATGTACAGGCTTCCTTTATGTATGTTTTTATTTCATTGTCTGCATTGGTTAATATACGTCAAGAAATCTAATTTTTTCAACAGTATACATCTTTGATAGTATTAATATATATATGTATATATATATATATATATATATATATATATATATATATGTATATATATACTGGAGTCTAAAAGTGCCTTATATGACAGCACTTAACACTTGTCATATATTACTGAGGGAAATATACTAACATAGCAAAGCTCATCCTCGAATACTTAATGTGCATATGGTACTAACCTTGTTTAATATCACTGTACAAAAAGCACAGTGTTGTCCACATCATTATTCTGATGTTACATTGTCTTGTCTCACATCTTATCCATAAATCAACTTGCATATCAAAACATGTGGGTAGATAGGGACACATGGTAGTGTATGGCATACTTTAACTACACAGTCACGGATCAAACATCTTTGAATTCCCTTATATTGTATTCAGATAGCATAGAACAAGTAGGGTTCTGGATTCTGGTGTGGACATTTGCTAATGTCATAATTTTAAATACACTTTCCCTTATCTGTAGTCTGTTGTCCTAGAGTGTGTCATACAGTTAAACTCTGAAATAAATGTCAGTCACTGCAAACTGTTACCTAGGCATGAATGGCTCTGCTTGATCACATAACTTGTTTATTCTGACTATATAGTGAACATCATTTATTCATGCTCATGATGAGGAAAAAGCCAGAAATAGTACACTGTGTATAGAAAGGATGCAAGATTTGAGAAGCACCATATGAAGAGAGAGGTATGTGTTATTATAATCAGCCTCATTTTTCATCTATAAGACAAATAGCATGCCTCTGTCTCCAGTTTGAGATTTTTATTCAGATGACATCCATGCATGCAAATTTGATGTCAAGCTTCCCATAATGCATCCAAAAGGTATATCTTCTAAGAGGTAATTTAATGTGTAGAACTTTTGCTGTGCAAATGGTTTTGTGAGTAAACTGCATTTGTGCATAATCATTTGAAATTTAATTGGGTATATAGAGGTTAGATAATGTTTGCTGATACAACAAAAATGATAGTCATTTGTGTTCTAATTGTACAGATATGTTATTTATATTTTTACTTCATAAGGTACAGCATATAGTGAGCAGTTTGGATGTATATTTTTTTTTATTTATTAAGCAGTATGCTGCATATTTACTTATTTACTGACATTTTATTACCAGGAAGATCTGACTAGGTAGAAGCTGACTTTCAGTGGAGAGTTATGGTGAAAATCTTCAAAGTATTACAAATCATTTTAGGAACATTAATCTTACAATCTGTAAAAATAATACAAAAAAAAAGATATTATACCAAATTAGATATAATACGAAAATACTGGTTAAAACAGATGCAAGTTATAAGCCAATGATTTAATAGTTAATAGAAATTTTAGCCAGTTTATAGAGAAATTAAAGATAAGTTAGTATAATACAAACAGGAATTGTAATACAAAGTGAGAGAAAAACAGGCTTATGGTATATTTAGAGAGAAAGCCAGCGGAGAGAAATTGGTAGACATAAGGAAGTGAGTGAAGATGGGAGAGTAAGGAGATGTAAGGTATGAACTGGTATATGTTTATACTTAGGGATATAGTTTATCCTGGTGTTGAGGAAGAACAGAGCCATTTTGGCTAGGAAGTCTTTCAGAATAGTATTGAAAGATAGAAGGGAGGGTATTGACCTGAAGGATAGAGAAAATAAGGTCCAAGCCTTAGCAACAGGGAGGGTATTTACCTCATGGCTAGACAAAAGGAGGTCCAGACCTTAGCAACATGGTACAATTACAGACAATGCCCAACAGATTAGGAAGGTTTTGGTTGACATGGCCAAATCACCTAAAGCCATATTTTACAGCACACACTCTATGACCCATGTTCTCCTACCTTAAGGATACTGTACACCACAGTATATGCCCAAAGCAGTTGGTTTGTACAACACTTCCACCTATAGGGCACGATGTAGAGTCTCTGCTGTTGCCCACAACTCCATTCATTGGTGAGTTTGAGATGGAAACAGAATGTTTTTCCAATGACCATAGTAGATGCTCAAAGCAGTTGGTTTGTACAACTCTTCCCCCTATAGGGCACCATGTAGACTCAGTGCTGCTGCCCACAACTCCATTCATTGTTGATTTTAAGATGGACATACTCAGCATGTTTTTGGAGGTGGGAGGACCCCACAGAGACACAGGGAGAGCATACAAACAACAAGCAGGCATTGGCTGGAGGTCAGGATCAAACCTTCTATTTTGTGCATGAGAGGTGATGACCTTCCCCAGGATTTAATAAAATCTGTGTAGGCACAGTGTAGAGCCTACACGGAATGCTACTGTGTCTGTGTACATAGTACCCCCTCAGCAGCACGCCATGCATATTAAGCATGGCACATTGCAGAGGGAGAGCCATGGAACATGGTTATTGAATCAATGTATGGAGTGTAGTATCAACTGTGTCTGCAGATGAGTAAGACGGGTCCCATTTACATTGTTGAAGGGTCTGTTTTGCAAACACCCTTTGATCAATACGTAAATGTTGAACCAAGAAAAGTTTGAATGGCCAAGTAAGCGAATTTTTTCCCAGGGGGAAAAAAAATCACTTGCCCGTTATTGAGAATTTGCCCTTTCCTCCGCTGTAGTGCGATTTCAGAGTTGGTATATTTAGTTAGGGGGTTTTGTGGGGGGGTGAAACCCCCCACTTCTTAGGGTTTGATTTTTTTTTTTTTTTTTTTTTTTTATCGGCTATTGGCCAAGCGATTTTTTTTCCCTTGGACATTTATGCGTCAACCAAAGGGTGTTCACTTAACAGACCCTTTGCCAATGTAATATAGACCCAGTAAGACACTGCGCTGTCCAACTGTATAATGGCCAATGTTTATTTCAATGTTTCAAGTGTTTATATATGTTTTTTCTTTTTATAAAGCATGTTTGTTTGGAGCAGCATGGAGAGCAGCAATACTAAGTGGCACTGAGACACCTGCCAGGTATCTAAAAAATAGAAACCTAATGCAATTAATTATTTATTTAAAGATCATGTTTAAGCATAGCTGAGTGGGTTTGCACTGTGAGCTGCAGTGCTCAGTAGTGCATATAGGCAGCATAGAGGTATATGTAAAGATATCGCTGAATTCCATATATCTTTCTAGCTAAATTGGTAGCGATACAGCCCCATGAGCAGTAGGTGCAGGGTTTGAATACATGAAAGGGAAAATAAGCATTTATTTTTGAAATACAAATTATACCAATTATTTTTAAATTCTGGTCAACTGCACTCCACTAAGCTCTGCTAAGATCTGCTAAGCACCACATAAATGAAATAACAGCTAAAATATTTTCCACTGCTTGGCTCTACTTAGCTGGTTTGCACACAGATATGCACTGATAAGCATAAGAGTTTTCAAGTTTTCGCACTGTGCAGCTCAGCTGGGCTGGTTTGTGCACTGCTAAGTGATGCACTTATTTTTATATGTTGCCTAATGGAGTGTAAGGGTGGGAAAATAGGCTATATTAAGCCCAATAGGCAGGAATACAGCATAATCAATTGGAGTTCTGTTTCTGAAGGATACTATGGCAGGTGTTGGTGAGAGTTCACACTTTCGGGCACAGTGGTGCAGTATTCTGGAGTTCAGGGTCATGGTAAGACTCCTAGTAAAAGAAACATAAAGACCAGCTGCTGCAGGTAGGTTACCAGGGTTCAGAGTGCAAGGTGGAGGCCTGAGACTGGCTGGCAAGGGAACTCACCAGTGCAACTGGTATCCCCCATCACCAACATGATGACCTAGAAAGATGAAAGGGGGAGCTCTTAGACACCTGAGTCCAAGAATTTCAGGTAGGGAATGTCCCACATGTATGTAAGTACTTTTACTTCTGTTTCACCAATATCTTATCTTGAATATTTGCTAAACTGGTATGCATAATGGTATTTCTTATAACAGATGCAGAGGAGAGGGCTCACAGCCTCAAGGTGCACATGCCAGGCATTTGGCCAAGTTATGCCATGAGTGTGGTGAATATGGATGTATTATGCTAACTGTAATGAAATAAGCAAGAAAGAGTAAAGCGTTACCTGCAATAAAGTATGTACAGTAAAGTATGCATTGCAAAAAATGTGTACTTAGAGCTGTAGTGCAAGAAATGAATAATGCCAACTGTGGTGCAATAAAAACATGAAATAATATCATTACCTGCATTAAGGTATATACAATAAAGTCTGTAGTTCAGTAACTGTGGAAGTAGAGCTGTATTGCAAGATCTGAATGATGACAACTGTTGTCCAAAAAAACTTGAAACAGTACCAGAAACTGCATTAAAGTATATACAATAAAGTCTGTAGTGCAATAAGTGTAGAATTAGAGCTGTTTGTCAAGAAATTAATAATGGCAACTGTTTTGCAATAACACATGAATCAATACCAATACTACCAAGGTAAATTGTGTACATCAGGTTTGTCTTGATTTAACCATTGCAATACAACTGTATGCCTCCAGGCTGTAAGGTAAGGTGCTGGAGTTAAATATAACACTGTAATACCTGTAGTATGCAAATATAATGGCAGTCAAATGTCTTATTTAACACATAGAGTACTGTTCAAGGCTGTTCCAAGGCCAATATTGTCCACATAATGCTCTGTCATTCACAAACAGCAGGTAAACAAGGTATAAAGGTGAGGTAGCCCACTCCATAATCTTATATTGTTTGTTGACTTCACAGATATTTTGAATCAATAACAATATATTGTGTACACCTGCATTCTATATATTAATGTATAGATTGCCTACCATCTCTGTCATGCTTGTATTTCATGCATGTGTGTTTTACTTTCACTGCAGTCTAGTATACAACTGTAGTAGTACTACCAGGTCATATATTGGTTCCATGTGAGGTCTAGGCAAATAACAGTCAGTCCCTAGTCAGCAGTGACTCAGTAGATCATTTTATGAAATTCTCTGTCTGTAGTACTGTGATGACCATGCCCTGGCCCAGCAATCAAGGAACCTCAATCCTCACCACTAACACCAGGGAGGTCATCTCATAGAAGAGGAAAGGATAACTAATACATACAATAATGTACAATTTCCCTTAAGTGCACACAGAGATCACAGTCAGTCTGGGGCTGGTTGCTCCCTTGCTCTCCAGGTCCCCAATAAGACTGCCCACTGGCACAGCTATAGGGTCTAGCTCTCAGCCTAGCTGGTAAGCTAACCTCCAGTACCCTCTCTGTCCAATCAGTACTTCATGTCCCTGCCCAGGTAGCTGACACACACCCACACTTTGAGATAAGTATTTATGCAACTTCACAGACACTCCTGAGAATGGCTGACACAGATACTCCAGCTGTGCCCTTTACCCAGACTATACAGTAATCATTTCTGCCACCACCAGCTAACAATTTTCAGCTACCCAAATACCCTTAAAAGGGTGTCCAATTATTACTGTGCAATATTATTATCCAGTTGGTAATGTGACTATTCAGTCTAAGGCTTATTAGAGAGGCCTATTACAATGAACTCTATAAATATGCAATGTACTCTAGAGCCTACTATCTCTACACAAACCAGCCACAAGTAAAGGTTTTTAAAATATTTAATAAAAAAAATTAAAACACAAGACAATACTACTACACCACAGAGATATCTAAGAGTTCAGAGATCACACAGAAACTTGAAATAATACAGTAGGACAGGCCTGATATCAAAGAAAAACTCTTAATCTAACTTTCTAATGTTTAGCTATTCTTAAGAGAAAACACAGTGCTATAATCCTACTTCCATACATAAAGAGCATACACAGTGCTGAGGTTGATGGTCCAAGACAAAATGCTTTTAGGCCCTCACTGAACAATAGTTTTTAAAACACTAACAAACAGCTCTGCTCAGGCCCTCCAAAATTACATAATTTTGACACTTAGGTTTTCCCAGTATTCACATTACATCATTTTGACAATTAGTCTGGAGTTCCCAGGCAAACAAAATGCATTATTTAGCAAGCTAACACCTGCTCGGGAAACTACAACAATCAAAGACATTTCACATGTATACTTAACAATTATTCCTTAAGTTAAGTTAATAGAAAGAATGTGTTCAGCGAGCCACTTTGGCACCACTTTTTAGAAAATTGTAACTTCAAAGAACATTTGAAATGCTTGGCTTGGTTTTCCTTACAGCAGATGGCAATGTTGCAACAATCTTGAAGTTCACATTTTACAGTGTCTTCTTTCATTTAAGAACATAAGCTTGTATTTTACATTTATTTATACAAATGATAGAATTATGTATCAAATTCTATTTGACTAGGCTGGCAGCCTTTGTCAATGTTTTCCAAATCTTCACAAGAGCATTTTGCCACACACAGACTAGGGTTTGAATCCAGTACTATGTAGCACTAAATATTGCAGTACCAGTCATGTAATGTTTACAGATTTTCTCTCCACAGGACCTGCAGGTACATGGTTGAGGTAGCCCATATTATGAGTAAATAAATGTGTGTTTAGATGTCACAGACTGTTAAAATTATTAGCAAGAATGTGAAAGTACAGCATAACATAAAGGAAATAAAAAGAATAATAATAAAGTAAAATGAAATAAATAATGTGTAATTCTGGTATGGCTGTATGCCTGGAATGTCTATTCAAAGTTCCTTTAGCCAATTTATGCATTCCATACAGATGTCTCCTGCAGTCACTGCTATTGCATGGGGTTCTATCCCCATGCCTGCCAAGCAAGACATGATAGTTGCTTAGTTTCTGTACTATACACATACATGTCTCTCAAGTGTCACGCTGTCACATAATGTAATTAGCAGTGTGTAATCCATCTGGCACAGGATGGCCATTGGAATGATTACCTTGATTGCAAAGTATTACAACATCAGCCCACAGTACACCTTGGTAGTTATATATGTCCAACTGATGTGCCAGTGTTCTGTGTAGTAGTGTAGCCTCAGTTGTTCCTGCTTGGCCAATACTGTCACATGTGAATAGCTTGAGATGTATGTAGGTAATAAAACAGCTATAGGGGACTTGTACACTTAAAGAAAAGACAGACCCATAGAGTAGATAGTAGTACTGTTGTCAAGTAAATAGCATATAATGGTACTAATTAACAATTTTTCTCTCTCTCTCTCCCTACCTCTTATCTTCCTTTCTTTGTTATTGTTATCTATGGTTTACTATTCACATATGTTGTTAAATTACCTGTATTTTGGGCATTTGTATTATTATTGTTCTTTATCATAATGGTTGCATGCCTTGTTGAATTACCTTTTTTGTTTGCCTTATGCTGTAACTGTTACTGGCATGTTGTTAACATACTGACTGTTCTGCCATGTATTGTTGTGTTTCACATGATATGCATTGACATGTAATTTGGTTAAATCCACTGTTCTGGCATGTTGTTATTACTATGTTTTCTTCATAACAAACCTATACTTATTACTATACCTCCATCACCACAGCATTCCCAGTGATCTGCCTACCTTGCCTCAACTGGCCGTGGCACTGGGTCCTAGCACATCTGGGACCCAGGCCACTGGCTCCCCTATACTGCTCCTGCACCACCTGTGGCATTGGGTGGAGCCACCTCACGGACAGGGCTCAGCTTCCACCAAGGAGCAGTGGCAGAGGGGCTGTAGCCACCAAACAGGAACTACCGGTCATGGTGTGCTGGACTGTACATCAGATCTACGAATGTCACCTGCACCAGATTGAGGGTACACTGGTCAACCTGGTGGGGCAGACTGGCCCTGGCACCTAGCCTCCGATACAGCCACCTTCAGGACAGTGAAGGATCAGTGCCGACTGCCCATGGGTGGGGATATCAGTTACACTGCTGCTGTCTGGAGGCACATGCAACTCCGATTCCAGAACACCCTCCCCGTCCAATGTGTTTACCCCTCATATGTGTCGCACACCACCCCTGTCTACTGTCTTGTCTGTCTGCTATTGCATCCTCTCCTACCCAACTTACCTCCCCACATGTACCTATGTCCCTTCCCCAACATTCCACTCTCCTTAAAAAAATGGCACCTGTTCCACAAAAAAATGAATAGCGCCCCATACATAGCTCTCCATTTCACACATGTGTCCACTGGACACAACTAATTTGGTCAATTGGCTTGACAACACATTTCTGTTGTCCTCTCCCCTCTCTCTGGGGTTTTGGAGTCCAAATCCATCTATAAAACCTGCCAAAATGCACAGCTGTTGCTCTACAAGTAATGGATAGCTATGGTTCTTTCCTACACCTGCCCTGCAGATTCGTACCTGCCTTTCATATTGTTTTTCCCCCTGCTCGCCCCCATTTCACCACTTTCCTATCACCCCTTTTCCTTTTCTTTATATTTTTAGCACGGATTTGTGCGGATTTGCATGGAGTGGCTCGGTGCACAGCGTCTCTCAGCTCAGCTTAATTGAGCTGAAATGAGCTTTAAAGAGCTTTAATGTCTATATGTGTCTATTACATGTAACTCACATGCAAAAAATCAACACCTCTGCCAAGTGTTGAACCCAGACCCCTCTCCATTATAGCATACTGCATTAAGCCACCATGCTACACAGGCTTTAGGTTAAGTGGTGTTTCTAGAAAAAAACATACTGCTTGCTACTTACAGAAATTATGCATGTAACTTAAATAAAAAAACTAATGTGTAAACTGGGAGCGTACCCTTGACTCTGGTGCAATAATAAATAATAATGAAGACATACTAATGGATGTAATCAATGCCTGTGATAGCAGGAATATGTACCCTTTTATCAGCAACTTGTGGAAAGACACCTACTAATGTGGCAATGGCAAAGTACATGTACAGCTGGGACCCTGGTGCAGAAACACAAACATATAAAGCCACACACATACTCATGGATGTGGAAATGTTTCTCAAAGCCTGTATACATGTGCAGTGTCTCAGTAGCTCAGTCTGTTAAATATCTTGCATGCAGTACATTTTGCCACATGTAGTCCTAGGTTCAAATCCAGTGTTGTGTCGCATATCAATTACGTTATTGTGAAGACACCAAGTAATGACTGAGTCATGCAATCTTACTCCCCACAGGTTACTAGTACTTAATTAACTGCTACCCCAGTTTTGCAAGACAAAGGCCTGCAGTCAGAGACACAATGCACATATCCATATAGTCTAAGTATATGCCACCTATTACTCTGTTAGTCTCAATGTTGCATAACAGACGTACCTTAAGCACATTCTCCAATTGCACTATATAGAATACCATTACTCTGGCTCTGTCATAATGACAGGCCTGACACAGCTGACACAGTTACATGTACAGCTTCATGTCCACCAAAGTGTTCACAGTTCCTCTATGTGATGCAGGCTGAGCTGTATGCCAAGATAGTTGCTACAGACCTACCATACCTGCCAACCCCCTAGAAAAAGGGATCCGGACACAGCCATACTTAATGGGGGGGGGGCAAAGGCCTGCAGATAGGGACATGTTTAACTGTTTGCCCCTATAAAGTTAGTAAGTTGATTGAATAACAGCTATTGCAGTAGTATGCATAGTCTGTTGGGTATGCAATGTAACACACACATGTGTCTCTTCCCTTACTGACCTCAGCCCACAATGCTTGCCAGTCCAATGCCGGATGACCACAATGGTATGCAACACTGACCACACATATGAGGCAATACTGTGGACATACATCATAAATCTCTACAGTGGATGGTGTTTGTACATAGCCTCTGCGATGCTGTACTCTCCACACCTCAGTAATGTACATCACAAAAACTAAGGCAGGGGCCAAGGCCTACATAAAGGCCTTATATATTGCACTGTGGTGGCATGTCAGTGGCTAATGATAGTGCAATACACCTCTTTTGGCTGCAGTCAACAATTCTGAGCCACAGAGTGGTGCATAGTAAATTCCTTACAAAGGCAAGTATCTGGTTATGGGGAACAGGTCTGTATGAAACTTAACACACTCAGACAATGTATTATCCAATGATTACTGGAAGCAAAGTTCAACAAAGGAGTACTGCACTCCAACTGGCATGTAATAGATTTCTCCATATAACAGGATGCAGATGGGAGGATGGAGGTATGGGGAACAGGGATTAAAGAAGTAAGCTTGCCTTAGGTCTGTGGTGATGACATGTCTTTGATACTCTGCTGTCCTACAACTACACGCATCCCTCTCAACTGTCCCTGATTTCAATCATATCTCAGCTCTGTCCCTGTCAATCCCACCTACAATGGTTGGCTGTTGTAGGAATGCTAGTGGATTACACGTAGTACATAGTGACAATTTAGAAGGGTGTTCAACCCTGTAATGTCAAACTATGTACAGTAATCCGGCTCCTCTCATTCTGTCTATGTCTCACATAATTAGGTCTAACGTTGTAAAACTGACCCTGAATGTCCCTGATGTTCTCTGGCTAAGTCCTTGCTTCTGTTGACATTTGTTCCTGTTTGGTTGAGACCTATGCCTAACATACTTGTCAACCTCCTACAGAAAGAACTCAATACAAAGCCATAACTAATGGGGGGGCAAAGGTCCGAACTCATGGTACATACCTGAGACAGTGATACTACTACTGCATATCATTCTCAATGTAGGTGTACTGGGTGTTATGTTTAGTTATATCACATACACTGTCATATTGCGTACCTTACAGGTGTATTGTACTGGCAATGTACAGGATGTAGCTGAAGTGCATGTTATAATGAGCCTAACTTGTCTGTGTATGTTGTTGTGAGTTTGTTGTGCATGGTAGCAGAGATGTAAAGATGTGGGCTGTGTAATGCAGTTGTGGATCCTTATCTTTATGAGTCTGTGTGGATTACCATATATAATAGTGCAGGTAGCAATGTACTGCTGTTGTTTTGCTTCTCACAGGTGACTGGAGGGGGGTTGGAGTCTGTCTCCCTCACAACCTGATATCTGTGTCTCATTGGATGCTGATGATGGTGGCCATAGTGAGGCACTGATGGTGTTGTTGGTGGCTGAATCTGTCCCAGAGGTTGACATCCCACTTCTGCCCTCTTTGTCACTGCACACAGTCAGTATGCCCACACAAACCCAGTCCCCATAGACCACAGCTATTGGACAGTCAGAGGGTGATGACAGTGAACAGAGCAGTGTGACAATTATGGCTTTACTAGATGTAGACACATAGCCAGAGAGCTGGCAAGGTCCCACACAAGCTAACTGACAGGGGTGTTTGTATGGCCCACAGCTGTCTAACATACACATGTGTAGGGCTAGCACTGGGCTTGACATTGTGCATGTACACACTCAAACACCACTGCTGCATGCAGGTCACCAACAGACACACACAACACCTCTCCATGGCCCATCTAACCTGCACACCTTCCTGACTCATACACTTGCT
>NC_056746.1:678675680-678720680 GCF_019279795.1 Protopterus annectens
GAATAAGAAACTCTGCTGACTTGAATTTTGGTATTGGTTTGTTGTAAGGGAAAATGTAGTGGTTGTTGATAAATATTAAAGCAATACCATCACCTTTCTTCTTTATTCAATCATCATGGATAATATTATAGCCAGAGGAGTAATTTCAGAGTAATTTATGTTGTTTTTAAGCCAAATTTCAGTTACAACAAGAATATCAGGCTTTTGTTGGGTAATCCAGGTATTTAGTTCAGCAATTTTATTTCTTATGCTTCTAACATTTAAGGCAGCAAAAGTTAGATTATAGGGGTTAGGGTGGCTGATGACTGTTGTAGAGTTAGAGTAATGTGTGGAAGAAAATTGTCTTTACGTTTATTGTGATAGGTGGGGCCAGGATTAGGGTGTATGTCTCCTAAAAAATTAGTATAATGGGGACTTGTTGATACATGTTTTTTTCAGAGAGTATTTTCCACTTAATTTTGTTTTGGTTTGAGTTGAATGGAGTTAATCAGTCTATATTTGGAATAAAGATGGGGTGCATCATTAAATGTGGATAGGGTAGGGAGGAAGTGTGAATAGGTGGTTGGAAAAGAGTTGGAGATATACTGAGAGCTATCTGGCAACAGGAAATAAACATTTTGAATTGCCAAATTGCCCTCAGCCATAAGGAGAACCATGTAGTCAGTGCTAAAAGGAACACTTTTACAGAATCTATAAGCCTTAGCGACATAACAAAAAAGGCATAATGGACAAATATAATTGCACTCTAGGGCATGCATGGTATTGGATTAGAAAGGAGCTATGGGATTGATCTATTTTGACTTGAGAAAATATTTGACATGGTAACAGACAGGAGGTTACTGAAAAATTTAGAAAGTGGTGAACTACGTTATAGGATAGTAACAATGTTAAAACATTTGCTGAATAGTGGCGCACAGAGAGGCATGGTAAATGGAGTTTGCTCAAAAGAAAATACTGTGACAAGTCATGTAGTACATCATTGCTGGAGTTGGTACTTTTAATTGTTTTTATATACAATGTTACAGGAAGACTCAATGTAAATGTTTGCATTTTTTGCAATTATTAATTCATAATCCCCGGGATTCATGAAGTTCGGCGCAAGGCCGGCGTTAGGCTTGCACCGACCGTGCGGTGTGAGGATGGCAGTAGTGCCAAATGCATAGTAATGAAGGTGCACTGCCAACACAGCCATGTGCACATGAAAGGAGCACGAGTGCATAGGGCGTGTTGAAGTGCTGCACGGAGGGGTGGAAACGGCAGCTGTCGATGTGCAACCTAAAATGCTTGCATATAACAGGTTGCAAGATAGTAACTACATCAGTGTCCCTGGATACTGAAACATATGCAAAGCATGCAAGAAAGTTCCTGTGAACACAAAGTGATGAAGCAAACAGAAATGCACGGTAGGGAATAACGGGTCCCTATCCCGCAAACAAATGACATGGAAGACCGTGTGGCTGTAGTCCAACGCAGTGTAGATAGCCATACCAAGTAGAAGTGAAACACATCATATGTTAGCGATCCACCAGTAGGTACGTCCAGCCCAATGGTGAGGGTCACCAGCTGACCCATAATGTGAGGGAGGGTACACAGCTGGGCAGATGTGTCCATAACAAAATACACGAGAAATGTAGATATCTAGCGACCGTATGTCTGAATTATATCCCACAAGGCATGTAATAGTCACATACAAAAGGTATGTCCATGTTTCACATATCAAATGTGATAGGAAATAGAATAAGCATGTAAATGAATCAGAAGGAGCATGCAAACAGCCACAACAATTAGGACACATGTAGGCTAAAAGGAACAGTATTATCCGTACCGTCGACTAGGATTACCACCTGTCCCACTTTGCGAGCAACAGTCCCTCCTTGGGCAGTTGTGTCCTGACAAAAACCTGTAACAATGGCAAATGTCCTGAGATTATAGGACAAAATTATTTCCTATACGTTATGTAATAGTTGCATTAAACAGGTTTTCTGTATCTAAATTACATAAATGTTATAAGAAACAGAATAAGCAACTGAACTGCTACAAGAATAAGCTTTGATATAGGCAAGAAGTCTAAGTTCTATCCTGTGTACTGACCGTGGGTATGTGTCGGCCTGTAAAATGTGATGTGTTTACCAAAAATGTCCCACTTTGGCCAATTGAAAAGGTGGCGACCCTACCATCGACTGTGGGGAGGTGCTGTCCACTACAGTCAGATATGTGTACGGAATATATCCCATCCTGGACATAGGAAAAGGTGGCATTCTACCAATGAGTACAACAGGCCGCCAAAATCCGGAAGTCAGCGGTACAAGCCGAACTTGTCAGGATGTGTCACAGTCGAACGGGTAGTACCCGGGTATACCAAATATGTAATGAAAGAGAAGTATGGGTATGTACCTATGTGCCTGAGGTATAGCATGTGGAAAGCAAACATGGCAGGGTAGTCCACACAACCATGCAGGTACCAGACACATGTAGGGTATTCAATGTGTTACTCTGGCCGTGTCATGGGCCAACAACCAAAGCACAGATGTATGGGGTGTGAGGAATTTGCGTGTGTGGGGTGGATAGGTATTGGTACAATCTTCCAAGGCGATACTGTGTCGTATGCAGAATAGGTGAACCGGAGGTATATGAGGGAGCAGCGGCTGAAGCTGAAAGAAACACAAACACATGTATAAACAGCTGCAATACAACCAGACAGGACATACTGAAGAAAACAATCCCACAAACAGATGAATATTGAAATGTGCGATACAAATGTATAGATATGTCACCGGCACATATCCACAGATTGGTCCTGATGGAACTGGCCATAACAAATGCAACACACCTGGGTGGAACTGGCCATAACAAATGCAACACACCTGGATGCATAATGGACTACCCAGCATCCCCTCCACATCACACAACCCACTCCCGTACCTGAATGTCCACCAAATCCAGCCGTACTTGTCCTACTGGTGTGGTGCAGCCACAGCTACACATAGTGACCACTATGCATATGTAGTAGGTAGTGTCACCCTAGGTTGTTGCAGGATTGCACACGACCTCAGCTCATTTTCGTAACTCCAAAACGATGTTCGGTATACCTCTTGTTGTGGATCGGTACAATTTTTGGATATCCCTCATGGGATATGTAACCTGTGTAAACATTAAAACGGAAGACACGAAGTCCAGTCCTGTAGATATCTGGATAGAAGTTGGAATGTGCATTAGAGGTGTACGACACTGTCCAGCCCTAAGTGGTCATGCATAACCTAGTACCCAGGATCAAACACTTGCCCGTGACCTGACAAGAATAAGCGGAAATATATTGCACACATTCGCATAATGGCAAATGGTATAAGGGTGATGAAGGCACTGACGTAAACAGGATAACCCTGATCTACTGTGTGAGGGACACTTAATGTGTGTGTATGTGTGACCGACCATACCTGTCAACCTCTGAGAGCAAGATATCTGGACAAAGCCGTGAATAAAAGTATACCTGTCAGCCTCTGAGAGCAAGATATCTGGACAAAGCCATGAATAAATGTATACCTGTCAACCTCTGAGAGCAAGATATCTGGACAAAGCCGTGAATAAAAGTGGGACAAAGGCCCAAAAGTATGGACAATTTGTAAAGAAACTGAGAAAGTTGATAGAATAACAGTTTGTACATTGGCATTAGTTTCCTGAAGAGTATGAAGTCTGAAACTCAAGTGTCTGTCATTATGTTCTGTCTTCAGTCTTTAATGACTAGCTCCTGATTTGCCAGAAAACAACAGTGTATTACAGAGGTCCGTACATATTTACAGTAACAAACCTTCACATTTGTTTACTGTACCACTGCATACCTGTAGTTAATTCATGTCCAAAATAATAATCCTCGTATGAATGCATACAGGAAATAGTCAAATGTGAATGGGAACACCCCTCACCGTGGATTATGTATTGTAACCACCCCCACCCATATTATGTATTGCCAACATAAAAAGCTGCTGACAGGTGCCAAAAGACCTGTGTCTGTAAACACAGGTAAACCTCTATAAAATGGACAAATGCTGTCCATGTTCTTTGTCTGACATTTGAACTCGGTCAGGTCAGTTCCATTCACCAGGCGGACAAGCCTAAACCCAGATCACCACAGGAACACCCTGACAATCAAAGACTTGTATGTGCCAGGACTATAAGCCTTGGAGTTCTGCATATCCTTGGAGTGATTAAATATGCAGCTTGGGTCCAGAGCAGTAGGGAATAGGGAATGGGTAATATGTAGTACTGTGTTTTTCCCAGCAGGAGAATTGATGCCTGTGTTGTAAGTGAAGCAGTGAGGCGTATGTTAATGTAGCTGTGTACTATGGGTATGCATATAAATGAGTCAGAACACCAATATCATAGTGGTTACATCATCCGGCCAACGTGAATGCAGTCCCGAGTCAACAACGACTTCAGCACATATGAGTTAATGAATGCGTGTGTGCTGTAAAGACATTTAAATATGTAAAGGTGAACGTGTGTTTCGCATTTGTCCTTTAACCAGATTACAGATATTGTACTGGTACCATCACAATTAAGAAAGCCCAGGTAAGCACAAAGACTTAGTAAACATACGTAACCCACAATAAGGATATGCAAGTGCGCCTGCGCATGTGTAATCCGCTCACAGCATAGCAAATGAATGCTGTTTTCTACACGTTTATTTATATATCTATATATGGATATATATATATTTGTGTATAGATATATATCCACAGACTTAAACTAAATAAATATATGAAAGAAAGAATGTACAGACGTATATATATATATATATATATATATATATATATATATATATATATACACACACACACACACACACACAATTACATTAATCGATATATACATAACAAACACAGAAACATTTGTCCTTGTAGATATAACACATGTACATAAATAGGCTACGTCATAGCTATTATGAATAGACATACAGACATGCAAGAAAGGTAAATACACTGCTGCTTTCCAAACCATTGCCAGAAAAGTACCAGTGTGCCAAATCTGCAAGTTCTACTATTTAAACATGGATATAGGTCTCCTTTGCAGGACTCCAAAAAGTGTTGCCTACAAGCAATGGCCAGTAATAATTGACGCAAAGAAAGTCACATCCGCAGCTACAATATAGCTGTACATGCAACAGTAGCTTGTGCAAGGGTAATAACACATGGGTTGACAGAATGTATGACATATGTCCCAATACGCTGAGAGTGGATAGTGCTTAGAAGTATCTTCATACTTATTATCACTCACATTAAATATGTCTTATGACTATTGTGGAGGGGTGTCAGGCATGGGAATCATGGGTATGCAAGAATGGGCCTAGGTTCACAGGTGTTGGTTGGCACAGATTTATTAGGTCCGCCCCATGGGAGTGATTAATTTTCCTATGTCGGTATAGCACACACCTATACCTTCCAGATATGAAGAACCCATCTACTGGATATTGTGAAAACCATTGGGGGAAGACGTAGGGACTAATATCAGTGTCATGTAAGTGATTATCATGGACGTACATGCGTACAAATAAGATGGTAACCATACCTCTCAACCTTTCAGAATAAGACATCTGGACAAAGGCATATTTAAATAAGTACAAATAGGGGCTATGATAAATATTCCTCTGACAAAGTTAGAAAGTTGATAGAATAATGGATAATTCATTAGTATGAATGTTTTGAGGGTTATTAGTTATAAACTACTAATGTCTGTCATTATTATCTAACCTCACAGTCCTTAATGACCTGCCACTAATCTACCAGAAAGGCACAATAATAACAAAGAAGGAACAACATTATAAGTCTAAGTTCGGGACATTTACTCAACATGTGTACAGTTGAGAGGTATGAAGGTAACCCTGTCCTAAATAAATGTACAGAACTAGTGATATCAGGTGGACAGGTGTGAAGAAAGACAGGATGACAAATGACAAATCACATATAAGTCAAAAGCATGTACCTCGATAAATGTGAATGAATACTTATGCCCTGTGATAGTCAATGTGGAAGGTTAATAGTGTCCCTCAGGGTGTTATGCAGTGTCCCCGATACAGTGTCCAGTCTCCCACACTCGCATGTGAGTTCTGCCACTGACAGACATCACAAATACCGGTGAGCACATAAGGTAGATGATAGCATAATATGTTTTGATTAGCACCTGTTGGCTTTTGTGAGGAACACAACACTCTTGGCGGGTGTGTCCTGCAAAAGGAATGTAATGGCATCTGGCCTGTGATTTCTTCTTGTGTGTAGTGGTGTAATACAATGATATATCTTGTATCAGAAACAGATACATGTGATAGGAAACAGTATTATCGACTATACTACTACAAGAAAACTCTGGAGGTATGAAAAGCGCTGACGTAGTCAGTTCAGTATTGACCGCAGGTGTGTGTTGACATGTCAAATGTCACAGCTGTATATATAGTACCTATAGGGCTGTCACCGTTACAAATGATGAAGGTGGGAGCTGCTTTGTAGAAATGTCAGCAGTAGCAGGTCAAACCATACCTACAGCCATGCATACTCCACAAATAGACATATTAGCACACAGCAAAGCTTAGGCCAGGGGTCATGGAGCCTTGGCCGGCGTGTACAAGTAGATGAAGTGTAGAACAAGGCAAGATCTCTGCCGAGCTATTCAGCAATATCCTGTAGGAGCGTGTAAGACAGCCCCTAAACCGAACGTTGCATGGACAATGTTAGGATATGCAAATTACCCCATTTGTAAGTGAAAGCTATGCAAATGATGTAAATCTGCGATACATGTAACAGTAAGCTGTTCGTGCAAGAGTAGAGTTATGCGCAGAAATGTACTCGGATGTTAACCGAGTTACGTTCTGCAAGTAGCTAAACGGAGCAATGTCAGCTGCAAATAAAGGATGAATTCAGTTGAAGAAGCATGCCAATGGCCAAATATAAGGCCAGTGGCATATTTTTCCATTGTAAATTAATAAAACTCTATTTGTCCTCCCCCGATCTCTGGTGTGTAAGCGTAGCGCAGTGGCACAAAAACGTGCTTTCAAAACAAGAGAAATATTTAAAATACACATAGACATTGTAATTACAATTAACAGTTAGTTCGCCATGCAGGTGAATGGCAAGCTGAAGACAAGATGGCTACTGAGTACTGGTTGCTATGTGTGGAAGCGCTCTGTCAGAGACGTAACCAAGCATTAGTAGGCAATCCGATGCAATTGAGGCTGAGGATAGTGAATCACAATTTCTCATGCCATATGGGCCAAGCCACTACAGTGGAAGAGTAGGTTAAGGGAACTAACAGAGTAGAAGATAGGTGACATCATGAGAGTGTATGTATAAAACACTGTAATCCTATCGGAGCAATGTGTCACATGTTTGCTGTCAGTTACTCATCAGTGGAAGAGGCGTGTTATGATTTATCCTAGGTACAGTCAGGAAACGGTGTACACCATGGATATCACTGAAGTTTCATGCAAACCTGCTGACAGTGTGTTCGCTCCTGTGTGTGCCTGTAAGCCCGAGTAAGCATGTGTGTGCACGTGTCAGCCTGTGTGGGTGCATTGAAGAATGAGTAAGCTAGTGTAAGCATGTTGAAGCCCGTGTAATGTCTTGTAAGCCAGTGTACGCATTTGTAAGCATGTATAAATCTGTACTACACACATCACACACGTACTGCACACTCTGAAACACATGCTGCCAATACTACACACGTCAGTCAAATGGCACATGGATGGATAATAAATCATCAGAATCAACAATGCTGTAAACTATATTACATTGGTGGTCATAGCTGCAATGCATTATGCCTGCTTACATACACCTAGAAGGATATCACACTTTGTGTTAACAACATTTTAACATGAATACAGTGCTATAAAGCCACCCAGAGCATCAGCACCATGTTAGTTTGTTCCTGAATCTATGTTACACATTACAGGTGGTGGCACAGGTGTCATCATATGCACAGGGTATGGTGTTTCTTTTCCAGAGCCTGTCATTGAGCCATCCAAGCAACATGTAAGTATGTGTGTGTGTGTGTGTGTGTGTGTGAGGGACAACAGTGTTTGCATGGCCCAATGTTGATGCAATGTGTGTGTGTGTGTGTGTGTATGTGTTAACCCTAGCTGTTTGTTTCATGTGTGTGTCTGCATGTACACAGTTTCAGCATGTGTCATGCATATACAGGAGGTTGTGGGACAGTCACAGACCATACCTGCCAGGCTGTACAGATTGCAATTACTGGCCATGGACACCCCTGCATGCATTCAACAATATTCCAGTCCTGCACCTGTCAACGTAAACACATACATTCTTGGGATCTGTATCACAACCTGTGGATAAACGGGAGGCAGTAATGTTAACCTAATTTGCATAGTACTGTCAGGTAATACATAGTCATATGAGCCATACTCATCCTCCAAAGTAACAACCACTGCTGACTGTTGCTGAGATGTGCACACGACCGTTTAAAGGTGCTGTACTATCATTGTTGTCAATGTCTCTTGTAATACCCAGCAACAGAATAACTGGACACTACACAACTATAACCCAGGATCACTACAGCAGACAGTGTGTGCACTATCACAGAGCCATAACAGATTTACATACATCAAAGGTGTTCACGTACAGATAATGCAGCACATTCAATAGTGCTAATATCCACATACATATCAATATCTATCTACATTACATATATAGAAATAGAAATACACACACACACACACACACACACACACACACACACACACACACACACACACACACACACACACTTGGCAGGGTTGTGATCAGAACACAGACCTAACTACCTTATCACATTACAGCATTACACATGTACAGAACACTCTACCATGATTACTAGATCACAGCATTCACACAGGCATACGTCCAGCTTGCTGGCATCAGCATCAAAGGCAAAGACACCGTACGGATTCAACAGAGAGTGAATAGTGTCAAAGCAATGCGCTGTTGTCATGCAGCAGGAAACTCTCACACACACATACACGTGCCAGGATTGGGATTAGAACACAGACCTAACTACCTTATCACACTATAGCAATACACATTTACAGAACGCGCTACTGAGATTACTGAACACCGCACTCCCGGAGGCATACTTCTAGGTGGGTGACATCATCCTTAAAGGCAAAGACGCTGATAGGGAATGTATGTGGTGTGAGGCATCTAAAAGCATTACCGTGTCCTCAGGCTGCAGGAAACACACACACACACAGGCACACACTTGGCAGGGCTGGGAGTACGAACATACACCTAACTACCTTATCACACTACAGCAATACGCATTTACAGAACGCGCTACTGAGATTACTGAATACAGCACTCCCAGAGGCATACTTCTAGGTGGGTGACATCATCCATAAAGGCAAAGACACCGATAGGGAATGCATGTGGTGTGAGGCATCTAAAAGCATTACCGTGTGCCCAGGGTGCAGGAAACACACACACATGTGGCAGGGCTGGGAGTCGAACATACACCTATCTAACTTATCACACTACTGCAATACGCATTTATAGAACTCACTACTGAGATTACTGAACACAGCATTCCCAGAGGCATACTTCTAGGTGGGTGACATCATCCAAAAAGTCAAAGATGCTGATAGGGAATATATGTGGTGTGAGGCATCTAAAAGCATTACCGTGTCCCCAGGCTGCAGGAAACACACACACACACACACACACACACACACACACACACACACACACACACACACAGGCACAGCTGGGAGTCGAACATACACCTAACTACCTTATCATACTACTGCAATACGCATTTACAGAATGCGCTACCGAGATTACTGAACACAGCACTTCCAGAGGCATACTTCTAGGTGGGTGACATCATCCATAAACGCAAAGATGCCGATAGGGAATGTATGTGGTGTGAGGCATCTAAAAGCATTACCGTGTCCCCAGGCTGCAGGAAACATACACACACACACACACACACACACTTGGTAGGGCTGAGAGTTGAACATACACCTAAGTACCTTATCACACTACAGCAATACGCATTTACAGAATGCACTACTGAGATTACTGAACACAGCCCTCCCAGAGGCATACTTCTAGGTGGGTGACATCATCCATAAAGGCAAAGACGCCGATAGGGAATGTATGTGGTGTGAGGCATCTAAAAGCATTACCGTGACCCCAGGGTGCAGGAAACACACACACACTTGGCAGGGCTGGGAGATGAACATACACCTAACTACCTTATCACACTACAGCAATACGCATTTATAGAATGCGCTACCGAGATTACTGAACAAAGCACTCCCAGAGGCATACTTCTAGGTGGGTGAAATCATCTGTAAAGGCAAAGACGCCGATAGGGAATGTATGTGGTGTGAGGTGTCTAAAAGCATTACCGTGTCCCCAGGGTGCAGGAAACACACACACACACACAGGCACAGCTGGGAGTCCAACATACACCTAACTACCTTATCACACTACTGCAATACGCATTTACAGAATGCGCTACCGAGATTACTGAACACAGCACTCCCAGAGGCATACTTCTAGGTGGGTGACATCATCCGTAAAGGCAAAGACACCGATAGGTAATGCATGTGGTGTGAGGTGTCTAAAAGCATGACCATGTCCCCAGGCTGCAGGAAACACACACACACAGGCACACACTTGGCAGGGCTGGGAGTCGAACATACACCTAACTACCTTATCACACTACAGCAATACGCATTTACAGAACGCGCTACCAAGATTACTGAACACAGCACTCCCAGTGGCATACTTCTAGGTGGGTGACATCATCCGTAAAGGCAAAGATGCCGATAGGGAATGTATGTGGTGTGAGGCGTCTAAAAGCATTACCGTGTCCCCAGGCTGCAGGAAACACACACACATGTCTGGGAGTCGAACATACACCTAACTACCTTATCACACTACAGCAATACGCATTTACAGAACTCGCTACTGAGATTACTGAAAACAGCACTCCCAGAGGCATACTTCTAGGTGGGTGACATCATCCTTAAAGGCAAAGACGCCGATAGGGAATGTATGTGGTGTGAGGCATCTAAAAGCATTACCATGTCCCCAGGCAGCTGGTAACACACACACACACACACACACACACACACACACACACACACACACACACACACACACACACACACACATGCACACATACACTTGGCAGGGCTGGGAGTCGAACATACACCTAACTACCTTATCACACTACAGCATTACATATTTACAGAATGCGCTACTGAGATTACTGAACACAGCACTCCCAGAGGCATACTTCTAGGTGGGTAACATCTTCTGCAAAGGCAAGGACACCGATAGGGAATGTATAGAGAGTGAGCAGTCTGAAAGCATATTACTGTCCTAAGGTAGACGTAGACAAACACACGGCAGTGGTGTGATTGGGGCAACTAAATATCTATGAAGCACCACAACAACACTACATAGATATGGGATGTGCCACAGAAAGTACACCCTGCAAGACAGTCAGCCAGTGTGTTCAATGTAGGCATCCATCGTGATGTTGAAAATGAACATCTGTTGCCTGGATGTCCACCATCGCTATACAGGATGTCAATGGCCATGCCCAAACACAGAGGCACAAGGTGTCACTGGCCATGCCCACACGCTTAGTATCACACATATGTTTGGAATGTACTGCGTGTCCATCTACACAATGGCGTACTGGGCATGCTCACACACTTAGCAGTTGCAAAGGGCCGTGTTGCATGCACATGGATTCTAAACACGTAAGGGCACAGTTTGGAATGTACTGTGTGTCCAACTACACAACGGCATACTGGGCATGCTCACACACTTAGCAGTTGCAAAGGGCCGTCTTGCATGCACACGGATTCTAAACATGTAAGGGCACAGTTTGGAATGTACTGTGTGTCCAACTACACAACGGCGTACTGGGCATGCTCACACACTTAGCAGTTGCAAAGGCCTGTCTTGCATGCACACGGATACTAAACACGGAAGGGCACAGTATGGTATTACTGTCCCCACATACATGACAGCCACTCATGTATTGACCAGTACACACTCAGGAGCCATCGCAGATGTCTCAAGTGCAGATCACAGAGGTACACACCGCAGTCTACAATGTAGCCCTCAGACACCACCATGTCGTTGGACCAGCAATACATCAACACAACACCGTGTGACACATGACCAGTGGACTGTACTAAACAGCAACTGTGCAGACTACACATGTACCGACAGGGTTCCATCATGTGTTATGCATTGCAATGATACCACTGTACATAACCAGGTTGGCTCTACACATAACAGGGGCCCTGTGTCTTACACAGCTGTGACAGATGACTGTCGCTGTACACCAATGAATGCACATGTTTGGATATGTCATACATGTAATTGCAGTGGATATGTGCATGGACCACACACACAACACATATGTACATAGCATAGCTTTTTCTGTCCTCCATGCAGACAAGTGGCTACAGCAATCATACGCATGCAAATGGGAGGTGGGTCCATGCCAACAGTACATGAGGTAGCAATGTTGACCGAGGACACATTCCCTCTGTACTAGTTCCCCATGACACCCATCATATCATACAACAGTCCATGTGTTATGTATGTCAACACACATGTCCACCGATTGCAATGCATACAGACATGGCTACATGACAGGCATGTAGGACCAACACACATGTACAAACTGTAGTGTGCATGCAGCTGTCATGCATGTGCAGTAGCTGATGTAAGTAACTCATCTGTGCCAAACTACAACATGCAGTTGCAATGCAGCCCCATCATTGACACCTGTATATGGTGACATACTGATAGTACGGTAGGATGTACACCAGGTATGGATGGATGTGTGTACGTAAAGTGGGGATCCACCTGTGTAGATGGATGTTCGCTGGGTACGGCTCACTGGTGTGTCACATGCCATCATACCATTACATGTACAAACAGTACACTATGTTACTGTTACCTGACAGTGAAGAAATAATACCTACACAGCGGTCAGTTGTTACCAACTGTACGTCACTCGACACCTGTAACACTTACATCCTCCCATGTGCATATAACAGCACAATTGCCGTACATAACGTTGGTACACATAATGCGGCCAATACTGCTGCATGTCTGTCAGACGTATCATCATATAGCAGGTGTATCATTCACAGTACTGCTATGTGTGTTTGCATGTGTGACCATATATGCCACATATGGTGGGAATACATCCCAATTGTGACACACCCCTGTGCACTGTTGTAGACATCTGTACATACTGCAGTGTGGAAAGCATGATGTAGGCAGATGTGGTGTGTGTATCACACACATCAGCTATCTGTATGTGTATGACAGTTGGTCTCCACAGTGTGTGTGTGTGTGTGTGTGTGTGTGTGTGTGTGTGTGTGTGTGTGTGTGTGTGTGTATGGCTGTCTGGTGCATGGAGTGTGGGTGTATGCTACCATATGGAACACACAGGATCCCAACCCCTCATGCTGATGCAGTCAACTACCCTGTTGATGCCATCGGTCTCAGCCGTACTGGCTACCTGTACATGTCCCTTCTCTGTATCGTGTTGTGTGGGTGGACAGTACTGTGAGGCTGATGACCACATAGGCAAGTGTACTCACCTCAACACTATGGGGTGTGCGTTATAGTGTTGTCGACCCCGTGAGTGTGGGCATGTTCCTGTACTGTGACAGGGTATTACTGCTACACAGTGAGGCCTCATGCTATCAAGTGGCCTCTAACTTTATCATTGTCCAGACTGCTGTGTACAACCCCTGCACCATATCAACATACCTGTGATGTGACCTGGTATGGATGTCGCGTCTCTAGCCACTGTAGCCTATTAAACTGCACACAGGCTGCTGGATCAGTATATGTGTGGACATCTGTGGTACGTTAGACTTTCCAGCTGTCCAGTTGAGGCTATGTACAGCATGCTGAGATAGCCATATGTGCCTGTGAATACTCCACAGTTACACATGGGAGACTGCAAACACTGCTACCTGTAGACACATGCATGTAGACCATAAGGAGGGAACCTGGGCATCATTAGCAACATGCTGTTACTGTTGTTACCGAGGCACATACTGTGAATATATAACAATGCATGCTACACCTGTACTACATGGTTGTGCACATATAACAATGCGTGCTACACCTGTACTACATGGTATGTCTGGTGCGTGTCAACAGTACACAACCAATGTAATATACACGTCTCTCACCATTCTTACACAACTAACGTAATATACACTTCCCTCACTAGTTGTACACAACTAATGTAATATACTCACTATTCTGTTCACCCTGTGCATCAGACCATTTGAGCATGTCCCTGCACCAATGGTGTGGATGACAGGGATGCAGCACATGCTTCATCATATGCACAGGGTGATAATGTGTGCCAGGGGCATAGGCTGCACCAATGGGTGACATCATGTGTGTGGGTAAGGGCCGGTGATATGATTGGACATGTCTGTTCAGTATGCATGTGGATGTTGTGGTGCCCTACAGATGTGTTTGCTGTGTGCGTGTATGTGTGCACACATGCACACAGTTCTGCCTTTTGTGAGGCCTACACAGGGGTATTATTGACAGCTCCAGATTGTACAGACCAGGTTGTACAGCTCACTGTGTCCAGGCACAGCCACGTGACCTGTGCCTGCCAGGGGTTGCATGGGCACTACCAGGCGGAGGTACAGATTGGCTATTGTCCGATGACACATGTCCTCTGGAACCATGTCCCCGCTGGGAATGTCCAGGGCCATGTCCACATGGCCTGCTGTGTCCTGGTGTGGACAGCACAGCACCAGCTGCACTGCTACTGCTACTGGCACTATGGGAGCAGGCATGTGAGGTGGCATGCTCACGTCGACCTGCACTAGGTGGTGTAGCTGGCCTACGTCCACGTGGCCTACACCTCATTCCTACCAGATGTTCCAGCATAGACAGCTCACGCTTGCGGATTGCCATGCCACAGTCAAGGATTCCGACCATTTCACCCAATCGCCTGTCCAGAACATCAGTGGTCTGCTGTTGAGCATTTTCCAATGCCTGATTGTTGTCATTTAGGGTATGGATAGCAGCCCTCTGCAGCCTCTGCCCTTCTCTGTTCTGCCATTCAGCACGTGCCTGTGCCACCATTACAGTCTGGAACATGCGTCTGGTGATACCAGCTGCTGCGCTCTGTCCTGCAGGTGCATATCTGCCTGAGGTCCTCCTACGAGCAGCACCGGCCACATGCCTGTGTGGCACATCTGCAGACATTACACTGACACCATGGTGTGGAGACACACCTTCTGTAGCCACCACACATTCCTGTTCCATGCTAGCAGACGCTGACTGTCCTTCATCAATGGCCACTGGTGATGCGGTATGTGCTGACAGCAGAACTGTGTGCAGGGAAGAGGGGGACATAGCTGGGATGGCAACCATTGGCACAGATTCAGCCCCTGACAACCCTGCCCGTACCTCATGCATATGTTTATCACTGCTAGTATCTGTGGAGACACTAACATCAGATGGACCACAGGAGGGTAACGCACCTACATCACCTGTGAATGCAAAGAAAGACTCTAAATTACAATAGACACAGACACACACACACACACACACACACACACACACACACACAGACAGATAGACACACACAGACACACACACACACACACACAGACACACACATACAGATACACAGACACACAGACACACACAACACACACACACACACACACACACACACACACACACACACACACACACACACACACACACACACACACACCATGCATGTGATTTGACAGATGGCATGCAGCATGCCTGTGATACAGCTGATGGCATGCAGCTCAGACATTAATAGTGTTAGTAAGCATACCCCCTGGGGTGCACAATACAGCAAGCAGGTGTCATATCACTAGCCATGCAGTTCACACAATCATGGTAGTATGCATGCATCCCCGTGATACACCATGTGGACCAGAACACGATAACAGTTCACATGGCTGACATGACCTTGACATGTAATCTGCTGACATGTGCATTAACATGCATACATGTCTGACACAATGGTGTCCTGACATGTACAGCATTGTAATGGCCATCACATTGCGGTGTTGTCTGTATGCCCTACAGATAGAATGCATGTTTAGCAAATGTGCATGTGCATGGAAGGGTAGTGTGAGCCATCTACATTGCTCTACAGTGTGAAGTACAGACACTGTGCCATTGCATGGCATCATGAGGCATCTATATTGTTATACAGTGCATAATATGTACACATTGCATAGCCATGACTGCATGCATACCCATGACATAACTCTGGATTGTGACCCACGATGCTGAGGAGTGTACACACCAAACCATGCTGTGTCATGTGACAGGTCACTGGAGGACCTACAGATGACACCCCTGCGCAACAACTACAGAGTCTTAGCTGCCTGGCAACCATGTCCACAAATAGCGGACTTGTCAATTTACCATGTCCAACATGACATTGCTGTACCACACACACGATGTGCACAGCTAATGGTGATGTCCTACAGCAGCAAGGGAAATGTACAGTATATGTGGCCTGATGTGGTGTCAATGTCTGTGGAAGCTATAGAGGTGACTACTGTCATGCTATGACACAGGCATGATGTTCAACACATCTTATATGGCAGACATCAGTGACACCTCTACTGGCTGTGCACAGGCTGTTAGGATGTCCAGTGTACCACATCAACTGTATAATCGGTCAACTAAGGCTATAATTGGACCATGTGTGGACAATGTGAAACAAGATGCATACACATCACATCTACTGTGTGGCTACGTATCTCTGGCCATCCCCCATGGCCATGTGAGCATGTGTTGGACAAATGTGTGTGATGGCCATCTATCACACATGTCTGTGTTGTCCCATATGACATATACCCATAGATGTCAGATATGTCACCATCCACAGGGCTATGCAGACAACAGGTTGTATGTGGGGTATGGGGTATGGGTTATGGGATAGTGTGACATTATTGCAGCCAATACACTACGTGTCTGGGACATGTCAGATGGCACATCACAATGTGTGCACCCATTGCAGGGGCATATGACACAATGGTGACTCCATTGGGCTGCCCATATCACAGCTCACTGTGTGGTACTGTTTGTGTACCACACGTGTTGTTCCAATGTATAGTACATATGCCTCTATTGTAGAACACCTCCACTGTTGTATGCACAGCTGACCACACATGTAGCAATAACAAATACTTTGGTTTCATGTCGGTGTATCATTTTGTTTGTATATATTGCACATGGGTGGCCTGTGTGAATGATGGGTGACACGACCTGTATATTGTGAATGGAATGAACATCAAGTGTACAAGTGTTAACTGGCCACATGGCGAATAGATCTATGCTTTTACATGCCTGATACTGATGACAGTCTCACCTGCAATGGACTCATGTCTGTGCAGCATGCCAGAGGTACCTGTATAGGGGTGACACAGCAGTATGAACATTATCCATGACTGTATGACAGCCACAGGGTGCACTGTGCATGTTACCACATTCGCCTGTACAATAGCATATAGTATGCACATGTGTGCATACACAGGGTAGCATACTGTAGTATGCAGCATGTGTGTCCACATACCATGCATATGTTGTTACATTACATAATGTACAGTGACACATGCAAGTAAATGGGATATAGTAGCCATATGTGCAGTGCTGACTTACCAGGAAACTCCAGGCTCATTGGTTGGGAGACACCCACATCCACGATGGCAGATAGTGTTTGTAGATGCTGTTCTGAGGGTGTCCCCAGACTGGCCATTAACTCCTCAGTGTGTGTGAGTGGGGGTTGGGTTGGTGGCCCACCACCTGTTCCACCTTGTTCCCTGGCGATTGCAGTGGCATGCTGTTTTGCATGCCGTATCAGGTTCGTGCAGTGTCTGCGCACCTGCTGGTAGGTGCAGTTATGGCCACCCACATCGTTCACCCTCCTGCGCAGATCCTGCCACAGGTTGTCCTGCTGCTGGGCATGCTGTGGAACATGGCTGAACAACACCTCGTAGTTCTCATGGAGGTATGGGATTAGGACATCATCCTCCTGGCGACTATAGGCTGGAAGGCATGTACGAGGCATTATCTGTAAGACATAATGATGGTGACAGGTCACAGTTTCAGAGATGTACAGAGATACAGCTGCACATACATTTCTATGACATCTAGTACATCTGCACAGTTATCTTTGCAAATCACCATGACACTGACACGACTGAAGTGTTTATGTCACACACATGTAACACCCGTTATGCATTGGATATCATCACCATATATGCGTGTCACCTCATTACAGTGTTCATACTCCATGTGAATGCTGTCTTGATGTGGGCATGTCTGTTTTCCTGCACTGGTGTTCTTACCTATCTGCACATGCCTGGATGTGTCCACGGTATTGCTGTTGACCTTGATGCTGTGTATATGTCACATATCAACACAGACACAGCCTTAATGGACTTGAGTAGTGAGAATGCACACATATGCATGAAAACCTGTACATGCATGTGTTTTGCCATATACATCTACACAGCACTGTACAGTTGTTCACCATCCTGCCACAGATCGCCTGTGCTGCACATGTGATAGACATGGGACAATGGCTAGTCGGACATCATTCGCAGGGATGGTTATCAACCATAGCATGTACGGGCAAGGTTTCCTAGCTGTAACTGACAGCCATTATGCCACCGCGAGGTGCATCAATGCCACATTACTGATCCAGACAGTTGATAATACATCTACCATGCGGCCATCACACCATGTATGACTGGGATGACATGTGCAGCTTTGATGAACAGGGTTGCATGGTATAGTGTGAGTATGTCACATGTATGGCACAGGGATCTGTCCAGCATGTGGTGATCCTAGTATTAGTACGGTGGCTGTCCATGTCGTATGTCTTTCAGATCAGGATATGGACATGTAGCATGTCCATCATCATGGTGCAGCAAATGTCTTTATGCAAGGTAGACAGCATGTTGCATAGTGGAGGTGAGGATTGTGAAGGCTGGTATCGCCCATCCACGCAAGGCCATTACCCCTTAAAGGTGATATGTGATCCAATATTGGTCACCCCAGTGCTGTATATGCCTATCCAATGATCTCCGTGCTCATGGATGGCACCCTGTCATGACATGGGTACCTCGCATGACTACCTATGGGGCCTGGAGACATCACCAAGTCAGGGAGGTGTACTGCACAGCACCATCCCTTACACAGTGTCCATAATGTTGACCACAGCCTAGGTGGTAGTTAATGGGTACAGGGATGTTCACCTAGTGGTGACAATAATGATATCATCCATCAGACTGTGCACATATGTCACACACCTCACCCACACAGCCCATTCTGTATGTTGTTCACAACACTGACACAGCTATTGCTCATAGGTCATGGCCATTCACATCCTTACATACACAGATGCCTAACATTTGTCTGTGTGGTATGGGCTACAATGAGGGTGGAGTACAACACATTAACCCTGTTCTACTGTAGCTGGCACTGGTGTGATATACACATGTCATTCTGGCACCTTTTGTAGTTGTGAGTCTGTCAACAGGCTGCTGGTAGAACACTCCTGTGACATACAAAGGTATTTGTAATCAAACATCCATACTGTCTTGTACATCTGTACTGCTAACATCTACAGTGATAATGGTTCATGGACATGCACACCATACTTAGCAGGGTTATAGTGCGGTGCCACCCATTATGACTGTCGTCACCACTTGTGGGTTGATATTATCCAACATCCTATCTGTATTGTATGTTCATGCTAGGCACTTGTTCATAACTTGTGAGCATGTCATGAGCTACTGATTTCTATAGCACCCATTCCACACCATTTCCCACAGGTACACTGGCTGTCCTAAAATTTCCAGCTTGCTAACGGTACAACAGCTGTTGTACACATGTAACTCACATATCCTGTGAGACATGGTTGTATATACAGGCATGTCCAACTGTCATGTACCAGTGCTATTGCCTGTCTATATGATGGATATGTCGTACATGTGGCAATAGAGCAATTGTCTCATGTACACATTAAATGCTCACCTCCCAACATACGACACTACAGCCTGTGGGGGATGCACTTATGCAGCCCTGCTGGGGATAATGCTGTCGCCAACCCTGACTGCACCTGACAGTCATGTTGGGATGTGTAACATTCGCAACACACCCCACACATCACATAGTCTCACATGATCTCCACCACAGGCCACACATACGAGGACAACTCGTGCAGTACCTCTCCATACTCTGTGTAGGCACCAGAGGCAGCCCCCATCATGGAACACAACATCACCAACTTATAGCCCACAGACTCATGTGTGCCCATCACATACAGCCAATAGGGTGTTATAACATACACAACACACCAGTCATAGGTGACTCTGTAGGCGGTCACACTGCAGTTCCACACAGCAGGCTACACAAGGCGATAGTCGCTTATATCTTGCTGTCGGGTAACGGGTTCTGCAACATAACCTATGCACCCATGCCACACCTCACCAGGTATGATGTGATTGTCATTCTCCATGTTAGTGTGATTGCCCTGAGATGCCACTTCACAGACTACGTGTGCAGGGACATGCAATAGCTCACCAGTCTTGTATCCCTGAAGGTGTGGGCCAAGCCCTGGGGAGCATTATGCATTCAGCTGGACCCAATACCACTGTACAGTGACTGACTGTGTCACTTCAACAGTTGCGTATGCTTCTGCTGTCATTCCACAGGCATCTGGTATCTGTCCGCTTTGACTGACCTGGTCAAACACAATGCTTTGGCACATATAACCTGCACCTGTCAGCCCTGGGAGTACAGATCACATGTGAGGCTCTTGCTGCTTCTATACTGCCTGTCTTGCACAGTTTCCAATAACAGTCACCGGTGGAATGGGAACTGGCAAGCAAGACCTGGGGTCATGTGACAAAATGCTTGCCTCTTCCTCTGTGACGCACGCAGGCAAGGCACACCTTATAATGCACCACTCTAATATCTCTGCAGTGACTGGGACCTGCCTCTAGGCTCTGCAGAGCACACCTGCAATGACAGGTTCTAGACAGACCATACCTTTTGGGCACATACCTGGACCGGCACACCCACAGCTGAGGTGTTCCCATATCCCACTATGTTCTACACACATCCTGGCTAGTTACTTAGCACAATGCATCAGAGGTGCTCCACGTGCTACTAACTGTGTCTGGAACTGCTATACACATTGTAACCAGCTACAGATTCAACAACACACCCCACGGTTACCAAACCTCATTTGTTGGTGTACTGGACAGTAGGGCTCAGACAGCTACTACTGATGTGTGACTGACACTACCCCACACTTAACTGGGATAGCCACTCATGTACCGACACATCTGTGAGTCATAACCTCCACACGGCTGGATCAACCCATACACACCACCTCCAAGACCAACATTATCCTTGACATGAATACTACCAACATGTCCAACAAACTCCAAAAATGAAAAAAAACCGAAAACCAAACTGTTTAAAAGGCAAAAGGAACACTATAAGAGCCGGCAAATAAACAAACAAAAAACGTTTATTGTAAGCACTTTCGGTAAGGACGTTGCCCCACCTTCCTTAGACTAAAAGTGAATAAACCAATTAGCATTACTTTTATATACAAATTAAGCATATCAATCCATTACCATAAATAAGTTAATTGTTAAAACTATTAGCCAAGCAGTAAACACACCTCTACCTTATAAGGAATTGCAAGTTGTACGTACCTCCTAAGAAACATAACAAACCATTAAACATCATGGTTTAAAATATTGTTAAAAATATTATTAAAAATACACATTGAAATACAACCAATGTGCATTCTCCCCCCAAGAGAGAATGCACTATCTAAAATGTCACAAAATTCAATGAGCAGTAGTCTAATATACCTGAGTTTGCAAACTGAAAGTGTAGCAAAATATGTAATAATTTTTTATCCAAAATATAAAATAATTAAACAAATACACAGTATTATTCATCATATACTATAAAGCCACTTAGTTAAACAAATGTATTGATTTTGTAGCTAAACCGAAACAATGTAATATTTTGTAATAACCACCTATATCTAATAATTTATAAGCTACAATAATAAATTTAATAAATCCTTAATCATACTACAAAAGTGTTATAAATTAAAATGTGTATATATATATATATATAAATTGTAGTCATCTTTTCAAAGCTAGCAGCTTTAAAATACACTTAATTGATATGTTTTCATTCAAGCCCGGAAAAATGTATGCCCTTGTCCTAATTTGCCACATCAGTTCATCTATCTCTAAAATAATTTGCCAAGGACCCCTCTAAAATCATTGAGCCTGTGTTGTAAAATGGCAAATTTAAACATATGGCCAGGATGTTCTAAACAGTGCTTAGCTAATGCGTTGTTAATGTCTTTTTTGCCAATAGGATAATGATGTTCATATATTCGCTGTTTTATTTTCCTATCTGTTTTTCCGATGTAGTAGCTATTGCATTGGTCACATAAAGCTACATAAGTCATGCTTTTAGTGTCACAATTGTATCTAGAATTTATATTATATATTCTATCATTAATACAAAGTTGATTACTGGCCTTAATGTGTTTGTATTGAGTACAAGCCCCACATTTAAACATTCCATTGGGCCTGTTAGACTGTGGATTTTCTTCTTCTCTAAAAGGGCATTTAAATTCTGGCCTCTCCTATAAGTTATCTTAGGTCTTGCTCCTAAGGATTTAAACAACATTTCGTCTCCATTAATAATATTCCAATTTTTGTTAAGAATATCCCTAATGAGGTGATAGTCTAGGGAAAATGTACATAGAAAACTAGTCTGATGAGCTCTAAAATGATGAATGTTAGGAGGCACTTCCTGGTCAAGAAGGTTCCCTTGACCGAGTAAGTTTTCCTCCTGAATTGCTCTTTGTCCAATTAATAAAGGTTTAAAGTGCCCTATACTTCTTTTAAACACGACTTAATTTTTAATATTGATCACCAAAGTGCCAGGATATCCTCTATTCATAAACATGCTTTGAAGTTGTTCACATTCGGACTGAAAGTCTAAATCGTCTGAAATCATTCTAGCAGCCCTTACCATTTGGCCTTTAACAACGGCCCTTTTCTGGTGGTAAGGGTGATTGCTAGAAAAGTGTAAGAATGCATTAGAATAAGTCGGTTTCCTGTAAATTTCACTTTTGTATCTACAATTAGCTCTATCATTAATTAACAAAATATCAAGATAGTTAATAGAAGTCTCCCCTATTTCATAGGTGAACTCTAAAAAGCTAGTGGTTTGTGTGATGTTGTTAATAAAAGTTGGAATTAAGGCTTTATCCTCCTTCCAAATACAAAACATGTCGTCCTGGTACCTTGTGTACCAGGAGACATTGTCTTGAAACAGTATCGGTGAATAATAACTTGTGTTCCCAATGGGCCATAATAGCGTTGGCAAAACTGCCACCACAGGGAGACCCCATGGCGACACCAGATTTCTGCAAGAAAAATTACCCCTCAAAGGTCATAAAGTTGTTAGTCAATACTATCTCAAGTAATGTTTCAATAAGGTAAATACTGTTTTCTCCTATGTTCTTAGCGAATAAAAATTCCCTAATCCACTCTAAACCAATCATTTGAGAAATAACGGTGTAGAGATCCTTGATGTGAATTGTTAGAAAACACACATTTTGCTGATATTCCAAGCCATTGATGTTTTTCAAAAATCCCCACGAATCTTTACAAATTTGGGGTTCACTTTCAACTAGTGGTTTTAACACACTGTCTACATACTTGGCACAACCGTATATAATTGACCCACAACCATCAACAATGGGTCTAAAAGGGGGGTCATTTATAGCTTTATGAATTTTGGGGTTGCCAAAAAGGGCTGGTGTTTTGGGTGCTAACATAGTTAAATACTGATGCAAATCCATATCCGTGTACCCTTCTAAGAATAAATCTTCTAACGTGGATCTGATCTTTTCATATGCTAAATTGACTTCATTCAAAGTAACCTGTGTATAAGTAGCAGTATCAAGATGTTTAACCATACTTTCTACATATATACAATGGTCCATGAAAACCAAGCCCCCACCCTTGTCAGGCTTCATGACCCTTATGTTACAGTCATTTAACAAGTTTAAAAAATCATATTCAAATGAGCTAATGTTGTTATTGATGTTTTTCTGATATTTCTTCTTATCATTAATAGCCCTGAAGTCCATTTCACACATTTTTTCAAAGACACTCAAACATGGGTTTAAAGCTGGATTAAATAAACTAGAGACTCTAATGGAATTAACCATACTAGACCTTCCCCCCCAAAAGCAAGTTGAGGTTTAGCTTGCGGACATAAAGTTTCAAGTCAATAATAGTTTTGGCTATGTCCATGCTCTTTCCAGGGACAAAAGTTAATCCTTTGGAAAAGAAATTAACCATCTCTTGACTGACATCTAAGATGGTGTAGTTGTAGATGTTAAAATCACCCTCCGAACTTGTATGTATTTGGGGTTTAGAACCAAAGGCACCACTATAGACTATCTCCTCCTCTGTCTCCTTCTGTTCCTTGTTTGAGTTTGATTCCGGTTGAATTGCCGATTGTTTTGTTGAACATTGGGGTTTGGCCGAAAACCCTGCTGTTTAGATCCATCATCACTGTTGGTATTGTTGCTGAAATGCCTATTTTGATTGTTATTACCAACAGCATTATTTTCCCTACTGTTGTTATTGTTGTTATTAAGTCTCTCACTTCGCCTTAAAGGCTGCATGTCCCTATTTTCATTGGGAGGGGTACTAACTAGAGGATTTTGGGTTTCTCCTACCCCATTGTCATTATTATGCAATCCTAAATTGCCAATAGGAACATTTGGTACATTCAGGGGAGGCTTAGGATAAGCTCTGTTGTTACGATAGTCATTCATGTCTCTAGCTATTTTTCTCTTTTTAGTAATGAGTAATTTGTCCATTGATGCCTCTATACTTGAAAAATTCTGCAATATTCATATTTATATCTGGGAAAGTCACTATGAATTTTGATGGCATATTCCAAAATCTCTAAATCGGCTTTTAGACTGTTAATATCTGTGTTGTAAAAATTGATGAGAGACTTTAAAAATGCCAATCCTTGTTGGCCAAACAATTCAATTAATTCATGGTGAAACACAGAATTTTCAACTAAACCCGCTGGGTAGCGCCACTGGAGCAGTCCTTTCGGTATAATTTTTTTCTCAATACACTCCTGCAAGTATGAAACTTCCAGTTGCAACTTTCTACATTTATATAACTTTATGTCAAAGTCATTTATGTTGTTAGACAATACGTTTAACACTTGCTCGTTTGTGCCTGCAGTATGACCATTATTCCCATTAAGAATACTAAAAAAATTATTGTTGTTAAGAAAGGTGGCCATAGAAGGTATTAAACCTTCTTGATTAGGTAAACCCTTGTCAGAATGCAAGGTTGTTAAATCAGCGTTCCCTTCAGTATTGTTAACAACAGGCAAATTAGAGTTATTTGCTAACATGTTACCAGTTCTCACAGTATTCCTAGCATTCATAGCACTGCTGCTCGCTTCCCCAGGTCTAACATTGTTAGAATCACTACTGCTCACCTCCTCAGGTCTTCTTTGTGAAGCGCTAGCCTCGCTTATATTGTTTAAACAAGACGCTTCAACCTATTGCATTAAACAGTCCACCCGCCCTAGGAGGACCTGCACCAGGGCAGTAAGATTGCCAGTAGTATTGTCCTGACTCTCATTGGTATTTTCCTCCTGCGAAAACAGGTTTTGTGATGCCGCTCCGGTTCCGTTCACCATCATAAGACAAATCCAACAAACTCCAAAAATGAAAAAACAAAAAACAAACTGTTTAAAAGGTGAAAGGAACACTATAAGAGCCGGCAAATAAACAAACAAAAACTGTTTATTGTAAGTGCTTTCAGTAAGGACGTTGCCTCACCTTCCTCAGACTAAAAGTGAATAAACCAATTAGCATCACTTTTATATACAAATTAAGCATATCAATCCATTACCATAAATAAGTTAATTGTTAAAACTATTAGCCAAACAGTAAACACACCTCTACCTTACAAGGAATTGCAAGTTGTACGTACCTCCTAAGAAACATAACAAACCATTAAACATCATGGTTTAAAATATTGTTAAAAATATTATTAAAAATACACATTGAAATACAACCAATGTGCATTCTCCCCCCAAGAGAGAATGCACTATCTAAAATGTCACAAAATTCAATGAGCAGTAATCTAATATACCTGAGTTTGCAAACTGAAAGTGTATCAAAATATGCAATCATTTTTTTTTTTACTACCAACATGTGACTGGTGTTCCACACCTGGTGTTATCCCCTCATTGGTGGATTCCGAACATGCTAATCACCCTTGTTAGCAACATCCCGGCACCACACCCTTCATGGCATACACAGTACATGATTACTACAACACCTACTACAGACGTCTTATGACAGTGGTTGTTGACGTCATGACACCCGTGCAGATGGACAATGCACATACAAATGCTGAAACATACCCCAGTGCACTGCATTAGCACGTACACGACTGAATGGATCATGCTATTCCACACAGAGCCATGATGGTACACACCAGATAACAGATGCCACTCTGGTGGTCAAGTTCCATGGACATAATGTACAACAACAGGTGGAGGCTGTTGCACAGTGGTGTACAATCCCATGGGTGGAGTAGCTCACTGGTCAGCCTCGGTAGGGCCACAGGATCCCACATCTCATACTCCAAGACTAGCTACGTAAACATTACTGCAACACATTCTGGGGTGTACCACAAGGCATTATGGTGGTATGTCAGTAGTCAATGGCAATACCCACATCTGCTCTCACATACAACAGTCACTCAGGAACATTACAGACCCAGGTGATGAAGGCAAAATGCTGGCGGATGGATTCAATGCTAACATTACACCCTTACACTCACTACAGGGTCACAATAAATGCAGGAACATTGTGGTGTCCCTGCAGTCACACCAACACAGTACTAACCTGCACTCTATATGTCCTGGGACACTGGCCCCATGTCACCTTCCAAAGTCCCATGCTGTGAAGTCCACAAACCTCTGAATGACATGTCTCCCCACTAGGCCACCATATTCAGTAATAGCCTTGTATCAGACATTGTGGCCCCTGAATGGCATACAGCAACAGTTATCACACTCCACACAGGTGGCGCCACAATGTACGTGTGGGACTATAGTCCTACACACCTGACTGGACTGTTCTGCACGGCTATGGGGCACATCATCATGGACGTCATTCACAGAGACATTGTTGGGCTCCGGTCTTGTGATACCATCTGAGTTGGACTTGTTAGGGCCAGAGCATGGCCCCTACACCTGGTGGACTCCTTTCATACAGTTACCAGGGTAGTTGATGATGTTACGGGAGTCCACCCATCCTACATTGTCCTCTCATTGCCTTACAGCACCGTTCTCCATTCTGGTATTGACAACATACACATCCACCTGCACAACGTACCCTATGTCTCAGGATGTTATGCAATGTGGCTCATGGACAGGACACACACAGTGAGGGTAGCATACCATAGTACCTACTGCATTTCAGTTACACTTGGCATACCACAGTCCTCAGTCATAGGGCCCCTCATGTTCAGTATATGCTTCCCTGAGGTACAGGCTAGCACAGAAGGACTTTCCATGCCTAGCTTTATAAACCCCTGCATACAAAGCACCATGATTGATCTACCAGCTGATACTGACTCTATCCATATGGGTGTCACTGTGACAGATACCTGATATGAATAGCATGGCCTCAAGCTAAATGAACATCACTTTTGCATTACACCATTCACCCACTGACTATCACATAGGTGGTAGTCCCCTACATACATGTCACATTGTACATGTTCGTAGTACACACATATGTCGCACCCACTCCTGTGGTCACCATATTGCCACTGTGGCGTGGATATCCTTCTACGTGGCCACACTTATCTGTACTGGGTGTGTAGCTGGCACATAGGCACCCATTGTGCCTCTGAACCCAAGACTTCTACACACATTCAAGGGTACACCACCCCATTTAGGGTGTACCTTACAGAACAGCTACAGCTTTACATACCACAACATTAACACACCTTAACGTTTATTGAGCTCCGGCAGTTGAAGTATGCGGCTGAACTATGGACACCACGTCTGTGCACATTTGCATACTACATACTCAGGGGTGACCTCAGTTGAACAGACAGGGCCCATGTCCACAACAATATTAATGGTTTTACTCCACATATGCGACATAAGCAAAAGCCACTGTGAGCAACATGTCCATGGATATGTGCATACACGCAATGATGAGTGGGATGTGCTTCAGGGTTACATTCCCAAACCGGGCACTCAACATGCTTTGGAACATGAGTCCTATGTACATCACGCAGGGACACTCAGTAGCACTGTTCATGTGATACCTCCCTTGGTGGTTGGGAGACACATGTATGCCAGGTATCACTGCAGTGGCTGTACTGTGCAGAGGTGCAGGTAACACATGGCTCTGCTGTTCACAGGACACTACCCTAGAGAGGTGCCAATGGTGTGAATACTGTAGTTGTGCTTACACTTACACTTGCCAGACTGCATAGTACCCCACTATGAACCTGTGAAGCTATTACATGTCCTTTGTGCATGATTACTTGGTAGCCCTTCCATTTAGATTAGCTATCATGCTATTACAATGTCCCGTGCCTACAAGCCATATGTATCCTGTTATTGTACATGCCAATAGACGATACCATTGGTATGCATGATATGCCTGTTATGCTGTGTAGAATATCTGACATATCTACCTACAATACTATACATTACACATATTTTACATAGTATCCCATAATGCAAAGCATACTTGCACAGCGGGACCACCTTACACATGTCATTGTCGTTATATGCCTATACACATGCCTACTGTGACAGTATATCAACATATACTATCCCCTGCTATGGCACGTACTTGTTGGACATACCCTACCACTGATGGCAGGTTGTATGGAATTGTTCTGTTTAAAGCACTCATGTAGCATCCCTTGTGGTGTCTGTGATGTGTACCTTGTGGCCCACTGCTGGACGCACAGTTTCTACAAGCGTTAGTATGCTCAGCAAGACATCACTACATAAATACCTTTTCCCACTTTATGCATTGCAGACACTTTTAATTAATGCAAACCAGGCTATACATACAGTAAATAATTAATACAAAACATGCTATATATAAACTTACATACCGAGTGTTCTACGCACCTTATTATCGTTCAGGACTTTTGTCTCTATCTCTCTCACACTGCTTATACAGGTATATGGTATGAGCATACGGTTTGAATGTCTGGCAAGTCATCCTTATATACGTCGATACCTGTAACATGTGGTTTCCTGCCGCCAATTGGTGTTCCTGAGTGACTAATTACTTGCACATCAGCTGTGCAGCTACTCCATTCACCAATTATGCGGCAACAGTGGGGTATAATTGAATTCTCCACTTGGGCGTTGCCCATTTGCCCTACCTTCAGGGAGACGGCCTGTATTGTGTTTTGTTGTGTGTAATTGCAACTGCTATGTGTAGAGACAAGTATACTTTGGATTCATGTCCCTCATGGATTGTGTGTGACAGCTATAGTATGTGGTTCAACATGTTGGTGTACCCGTCATCCCAACCATCTGATAACGGACTATTGCAAACAAAACCTGTAACATCGCTGTTTGTTCCATTTTACAATGGCTACAATTATGCATAGTGCCTTTAACTGTGTCTCTCACAAGGTATGTTGACGGTTCTGCAGATGTAATTGACTGACTGGATGATTGTGCTGTTATTACAGTCGGTATTGCTATAGTTTCTAGTGTGGGGGATGTCGGTGGGTGTACGTAGCGTATACAGGTGTGTGGGGCTTGCATTTCTACATATTCCATATATATGTGTGTGTGTGGGCTCTGTCCCTAATTAAAGAGCTATCAGTTAGTAGACTTATGTTACGGGATTTTACATTGGGCCATTGTTAATTGGTTTCTATATAGTATGCAGGTGAGGTTGATACTTCCATACCTCCAGAATTGCAGCGATATGTAAAGGGATATGTCTAAATGACAGCTATCCCATGTATTTCTGTCCCAGATATTTGCAGTCATTGCGGTTGTGTTGGTAACAGAACCTCTTTGCCATGGGTTGCCACCTTTTCATATGGCCATTGTTGGACACTTGCGGGACACACAGCAGTGTTTACAAGCCGACACATAGCCACGGTCAGTACACAGGATAGCACATACTTTTATTCTCAGTACATACCTATTGTTGTGGGACTTTGGCTACTTATCATATTGCTTGTAACATTTATGTTTCTTACATACAGGCATAACTATTTAATGCAACCATTACATAATATATTGGATATATTAATGTCCTACAATCTAGGACATTTGCCCTTTGTTATGTTTTATGCCAGGACACATCTGCCCAGGGAGGGGCTGTCCCTCCTAATGTGGGATAGGTGGTAACCGTATGCCTACGGCTAGCTATACCCACACCTACTGTAATGATCTACCTCCGAGTTGGCACTAGCAGACACACGATGCGGACACACGCACACACATTACAGTAACATGGAGACACACACTACGCCCTCAACACACACATACACAGACTACGACACTCACAAACAGAGTTGAACACAGTACCTATGTGGACTGCAACACCGGCAGCAGTAACTACATGTCCCTTCATATCGTCATACTATTATTCACAGTTGTACTGTTCTGGTACTATGTTCTTTCGGTCTTTCAGCCTTGTGGATACGTGTGTCAGTATGTTACACATTCCATAGTTGGCGGTATCCTATTTATTTGAACCTCCAAGGTGTTATGAATGTCGTTGACCTATCTATATATATTTGCAGATATTGTTGAATCCGTAAATATCAACATATATCATTCTATCGCCCTTTCTATTTGTATTATATATAATCAAATAGTAATGGACAGGGGAAATGACAGGCAAGCTACACCTTTCATTGTGTACTTGTCGGTGTATACTGTTTCCTGGACTCCGCATGTTTGTGTCTGTACTGTCACATTACAAACCTGCCGTAGGTTAGGGTTACCAGCTGTCCCACTTTGTGAGGGACAGTCCCTCTTTGGGCAGTTGTGTCCTGCAAAATATGTGTAAACATGGCAAATGTGCTGAGATTGTAGGACATACTTATTTCCTATAGTTTATATAATAGTTGCATAAAACACTTATTCTGTATCTGAACCACCTATATGTTATAGAAACAGAATAAGTAAGTAAACATTACAAGAATAAGCATTTATCTAGGCAAAACAGTGAAGTTCTGATTTTTGTACTGGCTGGGTGTATGTGTCGGCCTGCAGACATCTGACGTATGTCACACATTGGTCATTTGCAGAGGTGGCAACCCTACCATAGGTACATCTTGGCTAGCAATAGTGTTAGGTGATTCTATACATGATTGCATGTTCTACTCCTGGCAGTGGTCGTTTTACCCTTCAGAGCAGGCGCTATTAGTACAGGGGTGAATAATGTTGGTTTCACCTGTTCTGGACATCATGACCATGTTCTGCGCGATATTTGGAGAAGCTTATCTCTGTTTCGCGCATAATCGTATAGTCATATTTAAACATCGCTTACCAGCAGTTGGCAAAGCATATTCCCGCTAACATGTGCTAAACATGATCTGATGACCTGCATCCGACATGCATTACTCGTGCCTTCGGGATTACGTTACATCCCTTGCAGGACGTGGGACCGGGAACATGCATGACGGTCACTGCATTTAACACATGGATATCTGGGATATGCACACGTGTTATGTCATTATGTACGTGGAGTATACTATGGCTGTTACTCCATACTGCACTCACATGAGTAACGCAGTTAGTTTACATATTGATGAGTCCAGTTAATGGTGTGTCCATGTGATGTTTACTGGATGTGCTCCGGCATTGGGTATGTATATCCAGTGAGCCACACACGATACTGTGCTACACCTTCAAACAACCGTAGGTGGGGCATGCTGGGGTAATGAATACCTGTCATGGGTACAACCCATGCCTTGACACAACATCCATGATTTTATTATGTGGAACCCCTCATTACCACAGCAGGGACTCCGTGATGAGTGTGTGCAGAACAGTGCTTACACACATGTACTCCCCAATTGCCTCTGCTCCACTAAGCGACAGTTGGTTACTTGATGTTGTGGTGACAGCGGACACTGTTTGCCCTGTTAGGTGTATGGCCTCTGACAATCGGCCAAGTACCTACCGATGTACCTGGGAACCTATACACACAGCACCAACATATGCTGATAGGCGCATGTACTGTTCAGGTGTTGACATTCCGTGTTCCAATAGCTGTTGTGTGTACAGTGTTTGAGGGCTGCCTATGTAGGATTCACACAGTGGGCCATCTATACATTACAATTTACAGGTGGTCATGTTTGTGTGCCATCCATTTTACTGTGTGTGCAGGTGGAGAGGTGTGTCAGCCCATAGGGGCCTACACTGTCAGAGCATGTGCTATACGTTCCCTCTTTGCCAAGGCATAGGCATATTGGGCACACCTCCGTCTGCCTACTGGGGCTGGCACAGTGTGTTCGTGGTATGAATCCCTCTGTGCCTGTGATGGCCTTGGCAATTGCGGTGGGCTATGAGGACCTTCACAATTTTGTCCCTGCTGCAGCTGTTTCCACAGGATCATATTATGTAGCATGGCACATACTATGATGATGTGGGCACATGTACCTGGAGAGTACTGCAAGGCTCCACCAGATGAGTCCATGCACCGGAACCATGATTTCAGCATCCCAAACACACGCTCTATGATGATTCTGGTCTGTCCGTGTGCCTCATTATTGCATTCTTGCATGGGTGTGTGTGCATTTCTGATGGGAATCATTATCCATGGCTCCAGTGCATAGCCAGCATCCCCCACAAGGTGGCCATGTGGGATGTCCCCCCCTGACAAATACCTGATACAGCTGTGAGGTATGCCAGATATGGGAGTCATGGTAGCTTCCAGGGCTGCCAGAACACACATCCATGATAATGCCCTGGGCATTGCACATGACCTGGCAGTTGGAGTGGAATCCCTTGCGGTTTATGTAGCACCTACCATGCTCACCGGGTGGTGACTTGATTTGTATGTGCGTGCAGTCTATCGCACCCAGTAACTCCGGGTAGTGTGCCACAAGGTGGAAGTGACGCATATTGCTGGCCAACTCTTCCTGAGTTCGGGGGAAGTATATATGCTTATTAACATATGGTAACATGGCATCCAGGAACTGGTATAGTACCCTGGATGCCGATGACTGTGAGATCCCCATTATATCTCCAGTTGGCCTTTGAAAGGTACCTGTGGCTAGTATTCGCAAGCTTACACATACCTTTGTGTCCACTGGGATGGGTTTCCCTCTGTTGTTTCTGGTTCTCAGGCGTGGCCGGCACAGCTTCACTATTTGCTGTAAGATGTCCCTGTCCACCCTGTAACGCTCTACTATCTCCAGATCATGTAGCCCCTGGTAGGTTACCCTTAGTCTGAACACTCTTCTCCTCCTCTGGGGCCTGTGGTGGTTGTCGGCATCCTCCTCCACAACACCGTCAGTCTCTAACACATGCTGATGAATCACAGCTATGGCAGCTCCCAACATGTACATTTTAAAAGTTCCCCATGTGTTTACACCTATGGTGCAGTGTTTGGGAATACACAGATGTGTGTAGGGTGCTTTCACACTTTATACTATTGTGCTGTGAACACCGATGATGTCATAGGGTGTGTATGTACAATCGTAGCTACAGGGTATCTTATGTGTTTTACTACCGAAACTACTATTGTGGTGCCTTTGGTGTTGAATTACATTTGGCTGCCGTGGATTACCTCTTGACCTTCCCTTTACATTTCTGCACATTCCACCTACCATTTTCTGGCATGCATATGGCAGCCTGCTTTCATTTGTACTTTCCTAGACCAGGTTTATCTTGCGTAAGGTGTGCTATTGCCGGTCTACTGTCAGTTTGCTTTGCTCTGCTATGACAGATCTCCTATCTTTGCAATCCAATGCCTCCCCTCCTTTCTTTGCATTCCAATGCCTCCCCTATCCTGTTTTGCAGGTTTCTGCGAGGAGACTTGTCAGCTGCCGTCAACTGGCCGCCGTGAGGTGATTGGTGTTAATTGCTCATTAGTACTCCAATTACCCTACTTCGGCATTTCCTTCTTTTCTTCCCCTGACCTTCCTGTTTGTGCTATTGTTCGTGGCGCATGCATCCGCTTACCGGGTTTCGGGCACGTTTTCATCCCCGTACACATGTGCTTTTGGGCACCATGTGTGCTCTCAGCTAAACGATTCTATACCTTCCTCCCCACCCCTGCCCTGCAGCTTTGCTTAGCAACAGCCAGGCCAGATTTGCATTGCTCCAATGTGCTTACTGCTATGGTGGCACACCCCTCTGCTGATGTCATGTATCTCCTCTGAGCCACTCCTCGGTGTTATAGGGCTGCGCCGTATGCTACAACTTTCATCCGGCGGGACGTTTGCGATTCAGTATTACCTGCCTCTTTTGCATGGCATTGACTACTAATTCATAGTTATTGTGCCAAACACTGTCACAGGCCCTTAGCAACCCTTGCACCTTAGTTGTGGTGTTCCATGCCTACCATTGCGTATTATGGTATAAACCTGATTTGTATTACATTGCGATTTTATGACATTTTTATATAATTTCTTTATGTTCCTGTTTGCACACACATGCCCTGCGGTTGTACTGTGCGTTACTGTGGACATGACATTAAATGTTGTTTTTTAGGTGTTGTGCATCTTTTCTTATGCCATTGGCTGTGTATTTAGCCATTGGCATATGTTAACTTTGTAATACATGAGTCTGGTCCGCTTCCATAGCTCCGAGGTTCTATTTGGGAAAATGTAAACCGTGTTTTTTGGTTTACATTTCCGTGGGCTTACGCTACACCTGCACCACTTCATTAATCGCTATCTGCCTTCATTTGCATGGTACAACACTGTGCATGGGGTGCTTAGCATACCTATGCCGTGGGCTGCGCAGTTCTGGTGCATGCCGGTAGTGCACGTGGAATTGGATCGTACCTGAATCGCTCGATGGCCATATTTGGTATTATTCCGCCTACGCTACACCTGCGCTTCGCACAAGCTTCATGAATCCCCGGGGAATGTCTTTATCCTGTCTGAAACTAAAAATGTCATAAAGTCATAAAGTACCAGGATTTGCAAGCAGAACCAACAGCAGATAGTTCCAATAGTAGTAGGAGCAACAGGACTAAAATAAATTCTTAAATACAGAAGTGTAGCAAGGGTGGTGCAAAGGGGGTTGCTGTCTCATGTGAAAGGTGTGAGGAGGCGTGATTGGGTAGTGTAGCTCATCTTTCTTATTGGTATTTCTTGATGTTGGTACATAAATGCATTAAAATGCTTCATATGTAGTAAGTTTATTTTTTATTTATTTAACATTTCTTTACCTGAGTGGTCCGACCGGACTATGAGCTGTTTTCAGTGGAGGCCCAGGGAGAAAAGCAACACATACAAATAGACAGCAATCAATATAATAATAATAAACTAAGTAGAAATGCAATAATATACAATAATGCTTGTCAATTTATATACATCTTACATCAAAAATATACTGGATTTTATAATAGTGTGACTGGCACAGTTTGTTTAACAAAGCAATTATACCTTACAGAGTATGAAGTGTTTGATAAAAACAGAGGTTTATAACTATCTAATTTTGAAGGAGAAACTCAGTAGAGAGGAAAGAGGTGGAGAGGGTTGTAGCAGGCCGTTTGCTACAAATGTAACAATTAGCTTGCTATAGTTTTTTATAAAAATTAGAAGTCCAGGAAACTGTGAGGGGATCCTAATGGGGATCTAGCTTGTAGTACCAGACTAATGGACCATGTTCACAGACTTTTTTTTTGCTTTTCATTTGAAGAGCTGATGGAAGTGGGGTACCAGATCAGTGGATGACACTGGGTACTAGATTAGCAGGCTATAAACTACAGAAGGAGGCAATCCTAAGAATATTGCCATTACTGAGAAGGACACTCTTGGCAAACATTAAAGACGGAGGCAATATGAATCTCATGAACTTTAATTTTACCCTTACATAGGAATGGGGTCCATTCCTCTCATGGTAATAGAAACTCAAAAAAATTGTTGAAATTATAAAAGTGAACTCCTAAAGATATTGCTAACATACTTGCAGATATATTTGGTGCCAACTTCACACCAGAAAACATCATGGAAGTTCTGTAGATAGCCAACCCCTTCCATCCCCCCCATGATTATTAGCGACTTTATCCTAACTGTACTCTGTAAAGGTAAAAATAACATCCTTGTCTGCTTGACAGTATACCTGGTCAGTTAATCAATAATGCCCAAAAGCACCCTCTCTGAATCAGTCCTAAAAGTGATCAACAACAACAGGTTATGTTCCTGAGTTATAGAAAATAACAATACCCCTCTGTGAAGGGGGTGCCACCTCTGATCTGTGGAACATTAGGTCTATTAGCCTGACAAAACTAATTGGCAAAGTCATGGAACATATCTTATCTGATTTCATAAGTTCAAATAGGAACAATCTTTTTATACCAGACTGTAACAGTATACTTTTGTCATATGAAAATTATAACTACTTAATTTAGTAACTTTCTTTTTAGAAAGTCACTGAAGGTGCAGACAGTGGCTATGAAATTATTACACCATACCTGAATCTTGGGATAAGCTTAATACGCTTAAAGACATAAATACTGATGCTTATGTTGTACATGTACAACAGACAAAAAAAAAAATTGGCTGACAGATAGACCACAAGTAGTTAATGTTGCTGGTGCTACCTCACACAAAAAACATGTCTAGTGGTGTTTGTAAAGACTCAGTACTAGAACATGTTCTGCTTGTCATCTGCTTCTCACATTATGGTTGATTAAATTTGCTGATAACTGCAGGCTGGATGTTGTTGTTCCCTCAGCATCTGACACCATGTTGGTACAACAAGAAATAAAACATTCAAATCAGTCGTGTTAGAAAGATGTTTAAATTAAATGCAAAGAAATGTAGCATTATAATCTTTGGTAAAAACAATCTCAACAGCATTTTGCAGAATAAATAGCACACTGCTTCAGACTGATAAAGGCAACAGAAGTCTTGGTACCTTCATAGACAACTCAATATCCATTGGCCACCATGTAGAAACAGCAGAATTCTATTTAGCCCATTTAAAAAATAAAGGTATTCTATCCAGGTCAAAAGAAGCTATCATTCCTCTGCGCTCTTTCCTGATGAGACTAGTTACTGAATATGATTCCCCTTTTAGTATGTATCTTTCCACGCACATCATGCTACTAAAAATAACTTAGTGGTTCTTAACTAGTTAGATCACCAGAAAGAGCCTTGGCTACCAAGATAGGCTTAATGCTCTTTCCTTATAATGTGTCTCCTATAGAGACATGTGCAGTGATTTATGTCTGGCAAACATAAAAACTAGGACCCAAGAAGATTCAAAATTAGAAGGGACAACATTTCACAGCATGATCTCTGAGCTTATCCATTACTATTTGATTATTACTCCTGGTACTGACCCTCTGAGAACTAGGCTGGATATGGAGTCTCACAAAAATAAAGTGGTACTTGGAGAAAAAAATAAATAAGACATGCTGAGTGGCATACTGATGTTGAGAAGGTAGAGGCTTCCCTGGGCACAAGCTGCTCAATACTCAAGTTTGGATCTAATGTAGCTAACAATGACATCATCATTTCTGATTTCCTAGACTTTAGAAATCATTTTATACAACCTATAGTTCTATAACTATCATTAACCAACTGGTTGCTGTGATTGCCCAACCTGATAGCACAGAGGTTAAGGTGCAGGATTACCCACTGGTAGACTTGTCTTCAAAACCTGGCTGGGCCTTGCAATCTACTTCTGTGATATGTCATAAAAACCTTATGTGGTCTGCACATAGAGTCAATTTTGACTTGGGTCAATTATGAAACTCTAAAGTCTGGCACTATTGACTAGCTGCAGTCCTCAGTAATTCACCAGTAAATAAAAAATATGAGGCAGAATTAGGGATGTTTAGAAAGAAAATGGCAGCCAATAGGTATTATTGCAGTCAGAAATGAAGAACTCAATGTGTAGAAGTTTAATTGTAACATTTGTAGTCTAACTGTAGCTTATTACATTTTCAGTGTATAAGAGCTTTTTTCTTGTTAACATTTTTTGTCTTCAAGGTGATGGGTGTGTGATCAGCAGGTGTGTAGTGCCAGCATATGTCTATGTCATGCTGGTACTGCATTTACGGTCATACTGATGCACTGAAGCACTCAATATGTGATACTTTGATTTTAGCAAGCAGCTTTTTATCATAGGCTAGGAACTTACTAGGCTAAGGGCCTGAGGGCCCTTGCAAGCCTTGCCAAATTTTACCCATGTTACCATGATCGGCACCTATTACCCCTGTCCAAAAGGGACACAGGTGGAACCCCCAGAGTGAATTTATATTATCCATCCAATTGTCCAAATTGTGTTTGAAGAGGGCGCTCTGTTTGATGTGAAGTGGGAGTCTATTCCAAAGGTATTGTAACCTCTGGGAGACAAATTTGTCCCTCCTGCAGGTTCAATTAATCTCACAAACCAGGTTTAGGTCTTTAAAGCAAGTAACATGTGTGCCATGCCATTTGACTTATGGATGTGCAGCATTTTGGTTAAAGTGGGGTCAGAGATCACCTTATATGCAAGGCAGAATTTGCCTTTGAGTAGTCTGTATGAAACAGAATAAAGTTACGGTGATTTCAGCTGATCTACATAGGATAGCTGCTGAAGACCTTATATATATATATATATATATATATATATATATATATATATATTTTTTTTTTTTTTTGTGAGAAACATTTGTGGTCTCTCCAATTGCTGCAGGTGCTTTAAAAGGTACATACCAAAAAGGGCGGTGCACTCAATTATTGGCCTAATGAGTGAAGAGTACAGGGAGGTAATAACTTTTTCTTGAGGTAATGCCCTTACTTATGAGGTGAGCCATATAGAATGGACTTCTTACCACTCTGGAGACATGGGGATCAAAGGCAAGGTTGACCAGATCTCTCACCACTGAGTGTGTTCTTAGGATATTGCCATTGATGTTGTAATTTGCAGGAACATCACTCTTGCTGAAATGGATAATACATGCTTTGCATTGAGTCTGAGGCCATGACTTTAGCACCAATCATTTGTTTGTGTAGGAGCTTCTTGAAGGATGTTGACATAATTTCAAGATTCTATGAACACACCCAGTTTGCCATCATCAGCAAACTTTGTCTAGCACAGTCCCTTGGTTTTAGCTTGAACTTTGGAGAAAGAGATTCCAAACAGTAGAAGTCCCAGGGCCGATCCCTGTGAAACACCACTAGTAAGAGGTCTACTGTTGGAGGTGGATTCCCCTGTTTTGACTGTATGGGTTCTATCAGAGAGCCAATTCGCAACCCACATTATGATATAAGGGTTGATGTCTAGCTGGGAGAGTTTGTCAATGATGCCTGAGTGAGGGATATTGTCAAATACCGTGGCCAGGTCTAGGTAGGCTGTATGCACAGATTTCCCCTCATCCAGGGCCCTTGTGACTGACTTGAAGAAGTTCACCAGGTTTAATAAGAATGATCTCCCCTTGACAAACCTAGACTGGGCAAGATCTAGTGTATGGAGATTACCTATATGTTTGTTAATAAGGTCCATGATGATTCTCTCCATGGCTTTGCAGATAAGGCTAGTCAGACTAATAGGTCTGTAGTTCCCAGGGTCAGTAGAAGCACCACCTTTGTGCAGGGGGATAACAGTGGCTGTTTTCCATTCAGCTGGGATGAAGCTGGTGCTTAGACTGTGATTGAAAAGAGTAACCAATGGTGCTGCTAATTCTTGTTGCAGCTCATATAGGATGCAGTCTGGGATGTTATCAGGTCCCACTGATGCTGTGTTTTGATCTTAGGGCATTTACAACCTGCTCTTTAGAGATACAAAGTAGGGGACAGATGGTAGGGATGTCATGAAATGCATGTGGCAGGGACAGGGGAGTGAAGTTTTCACCAAACCTTTTGACTAGCAGGTTAGCTAAGTCCACCAGCTCAGTGTAGTGTGTGTTTACATTAACTTCCAGTTTGGCTCAAATCTGAGGCTTACCTTTTAGGTTATGGAGGTAACTAAAGCACTCCTTATGGTTGTCCTTGGTTGAGGAAGCTAACTTGGATTTGAAGTTTGCTTTGGAGGACTTCACAAGAAGTCTTATTTGCTTATTTAAGCTGAGGAAGGAGCGCCACATTTTAGAGCCAACTCCTTCTTATTCTTGGATAGCAGTTTCTTCCTTTTATTGTAAAGCCTGTTAATGGTGGTTGTCTACCAGGTAGATTCTCTTTTCCTTGAAGAGCTTGTTTTGGTCTTAACAGGTACTGCTGAGTCAATGCAGTTATACAGGTGTTTGTATAAGGCATTGGTGTAGAGTTCAACATAGTTACCAGTTCTGCCTGAAAGGAGAGGTGCAATGAAGCTATTTATACCGTCCTGTAAGAGGATATAATCTGCTTTAGAGAAGTTTTTTAGTTTAGTTGCTGCTAGAGGAGGGTCAGGTATAATAGTTGTCTCAAATGAAACTGATTTGTGGTCAGATCTCATCAGGGATGAACTCATGGGAAAGGGGGGCTACAGTGCTCTCTCATATTTGTAAGCACCAGGTCCAGGATGTTGGTGCCCCTGGTGGGGGTGTCAACCAGTTGGTCCTGGGTATTGGAGTTGAGTAATTCACCCAGTCAATGCTAGGGTAGTTAGTCACCCCAAACTATGGTGTTAGGGTGTATCTTGATAGACTCAAGTTGATCCAAATAGGCAGAATGGGTGTCCAGATTCATGGAGGGGGTTCTGTAGCTGGCAATGACTTGAATAGGTGTTCTACCAACAGTTAAATGCACCTGAAGTATCTCTAGGTTGTCATACTGTTTGACCAATCTGGAGGTGTATTTACCCTTGATGAATATTGATACACCACCTCGTTTAATTTTCTTGCCTTTAGTTTGTGGTCTGAACTTGTGGAATAGGTATAACCTGGTATGGCTGGGATGCTCTACACAGCTTTGAACCAGGTCTCCATGACTGCACAAATGTTTGCGCAGTCCAGGGTGAGGACTGCTTCTAGTGAGTGCAATTTCGTGTTAAGACTCCTGGCATTTAGCAACATGACCTTGAAGTTGTTTTTGGTTGGTAATTTTATGTCAGGAATTTTGTCCTTGTGAGACTGCCTAAAAAAGCCACTATGGGGATGGCAAGAGCCTTTGCCAGTAGCCAAAATCCCAGGGGTGACAGATAAAGACCATTTCAGGCAAAGCGTCGAGGTTTGTCAATCATGTCATCCCAGGCTAACAGATACTGGATCCCCTTAGAATGACACCAAAAACTAAGCCAATTATTGAAGTCAATCATTTTCTGTTGGGACTGAGGCATCATTCTAGGTGAAGGTAAAATGATGCTTAAGGCCAAGGACATACCTGCCTGAGACACATAGTCCATGAGCTCAGTCATGTCTCTCTTCATATAGTCATGTCAATATGTGTAGCAAGTAGCTTAGTACAGTTTCAAGTAGAATTTTTTTTTCATGGCACTCAAAGTTTTTTTTTCCGCAACTTGAAACTGAAGTCACCAATGATGGATCCATTTCAGGAAACTGCATGGTACACCAAATAACCTACTTACAGTTCTGCTGGATAGACATATTTATTACTGATTGCTTCCCTATTTGTGGAGTAATTTTCTATTACATGTAAAACAGACAGATACCCTCATTACCTTTAAGGTGAGCCTTAAAGGTTGCATGGCTACCTACAGATCCATCCCAGACTTGACTTATTTTGCTTTCCTGGAGGCAAAAGGTGTCTTATGAGGGTAGATAGTGGGAAGATGATTATGATATGATAAGCAGTATGCAACTTAGTTGGGAGGTTGAGCTTGCCCTCACATGCACCTCTCAAAAGCAGCAATTGTGAAGCTCAGAAGGCTGCCACAGTGTGAGAGAGAGAGAGGGAGAGAGAGAGAGAGAGAGAGAGAGAGAGATGTGGTTAGGCATGCTCCTTGGAGGCAGTACAGTCCTGCAGCAGCATCCTAAATCTTCTCAATGGCCTCAGACATGGGGTCAGATTGAACCTGATGGTCATTAAGGTAGGTCTGGTAGACCCACTGAATTAAAAAAGAAGCTGGTGGCAGCTGATGGGCAGCTGCAAGCTTGAAAAAAATGACCATGTTGAATACTGAAGAATACTATCAGTGCTTCCAGTAGAAATGCTAAAAAGGCTAAACACTGTGTTGGAGACTTGGGTCTGGATTCTGGAATACCTGAGGATGGGTCAGTCATAGGAGAGGACCCCATGGTACCTGTCATTATGATATTGAGTCCTATGTGATATCCTGTGATTTCCTTTTTGAGCATCATCATGGCATTTTGTGAAGTGATGGGATTTAGCCTGGCATCTTCAGGTAAAGGCAGTGTAAGCATGGCTGTGGTACAGAATGCCATCAAAAATTTCTACTATGAGCCAACTGTCACGCACATCACTCAAGTAGTAGGAGATTGTGGGGTATTTCATTTAACGGAACACAATGAGATGCACAGAATTGTGGAGCAGGATGACCTAAAGGCCCTATAGAGGCTCTTAAAACACTTGTTGGGGACAGGCCATTCAAGTTAGAGATCTGAAAGAGGAAAAATGGGTTTTAGATTTTGTGTATTTAGTTGCTATACCCTTGGAGAAAACACACAGTAAGGTAATGTCTTATTTACTTATCATGCAAGAAGTACACAATATGAAAGCAGGTTAGACCTGGCTTATTCTCCAGTGGGATATTAGCTATCCCAAAATTTGTCTGGGAGCTATGCTGGAGATGGGAGAGTTGAGGATGTCAAGTGCAATTGAAGGCCATGCGGAGTATTTAATTCTACCAGGTGATATCAGTCAGCATGTCAGTTGCCCCATCCATGTTTAAAGTTCTTTAAGAAGGATAGTAGTGTGAGCAACTGAGCAGTTAGAGAAAGGAAAAGGGGGTTTTGTGAGTAGTAAAAGAAGCAGAGATGGGATCCCTTTATAGATAAAGAGAGCTCCTCCTTTGTAGTACCATAAAGATTTAGATATCAGCATGGGACCTAGAACTGTTGAACGAAAGTTCAACAGTCCAAATCCACTATCACCGAACACACTTTAGCGAAAGCGCTTTCACCAAAAAAGCACTTTCGCTAAAGTGTGTTAAAAAAAAAAAAAAAAACATTAAATTAACATTTTTGCAGGGGGCAAGCCCCCCTGCACCCACCATGTGGGGCCCACCACACCCCCCTACTTTAATATTCTCACTCCAAGATCGCACTACAGTGGGGAAAAGGGAATTTTCCCTTATCCGCACCATAGTACGACCTCCGCAGAAAACATACTTACACGAAAGCGCTTCTTCGGTGAAAAGCACTTTCACTTAAGTATGCCCGGCCATTAGTGATTCTGTGAAAATTTCATTTGGGGATCAGTACGGATCCTGTCAGCATGGCATTTTATTTGGTATTATTGATAAATTACTTGGACTGCTATTACAACCTTTGCTAAGCTTTATTACTTTCCTGTCTTAACATGATAAGTATATTTGCCATATGTCAATGATGGTTTTTTTTTTTTTTTTTTTTTTGCAACTGGTCTTTGTTATTACTTGGACTGTAATCATTTTTCTATGCATCCTAGGCTGAGCCTGAAAATTATCCAGAGTGATCAGTATTTTACCTTGTTCAACAAATATAAATAACATAAAATAAAATACAATACAATAAAGGACTTTTAAGAAGGTACCTAAATAAACATACGTGCTTCCTGCTGGTACAAGGCTTTTAAAATACATTTTTTTTGTTGCAAACTGACTCGGTGGATTCAGAATTTAGATGTAATCATATAAGGTCAGTAACAGGTAACAGGAAATGGCTCAGGCATTGATGGATGCAGTGGTGAGGGCTAGTAGGGTAGCAAGCCATCTGAGGAACCATCATTTGAATTCTTCAAGATTTCGATATTAGAGTTGGTCCCAAAGAAAGGCCTGGGGATAATATCTAATTCACCACCTGCTTTGGTAGGGAGGAGGCAAAGGTACGATATGCATTACTGGATGCTGCAGTCAGCATTATTTTGGCAGTGCATGACCCATAATTGGCAAAGCTGGATGTAGTGGGGCATTCCATAATGTGTCATAATTGACATGTGTTGGATATGTTGAGGCATAACAAATACTGTTATAAGACCATACTTAAAAACTAACTAGTGATCTCTACCAGTTTTGGAATGTTCTGCACAGCCAAGCAAGTCGACCTCAAACAATAATTCTACATGAGCTGTGGGAAACTGGCGAGTGTATGCAAAATGGATGAAAAAGGAATCTTTGGCTCCTAGCACCTGGAAATCCATCAATAGTACTTGCATCGATTTGATGTCTTTATAGGCTTGCTACCATAGCAGAACATGTGGAGATATTTGGGGATTACAGTTAGGGTGCATTTGGCATGAGTTAATTTTGTCTTTTAACTACAGGATTTGTTGGATTACTCAAGGAAGGGGAAGTTTGGAGAGTGTTAAATGGTTGGACCAGAATGCTGGCCTGTCAGATAGATCAGACTGTACCACCAGGGCAGGAAGTAATGCATGCTTTCTTCATGGACGTTCAAGGGATCAGTATGGGTGATGGTTCACATGCTACTCTAGGCATGCTGCCTTTATCAAGGGGTGTTTATAATAAATGATCTTCTAGGCACACCAAGACTCTGTGTTATTGGACACTTAAACTGGGAAGATACTGTAGTCTT
>NC_056746.1:678725680-678758180 GCF_019279795.1 Protopterus annectens
TAAAGTAGTGGATCGATATAGTACAACAATAATACCACACTCATAGGTGTCTCGGCCTCTTTCACACAATTGTAGCTAAACACCCAAGTAATGTAGACATCCTACAGAAAGGCCTCACTGAGACCAATGACTGGTATCAAAACCATGGCCTTAAGCTCAATGCCAAAAATGTGCCATCATTCCCATTAGGAAAAATTCAGTTCCCACTAATTACCACATAGATGGGAGTCCACTGAACACTGAAGGCATTATAAGAGATCTGGGGACACAGGTTGACAACAATCCTTCCTTCGACCACCACATTGACACTGTGGTCAGAAAGTCCTTCTATCTATCACACCTCATTACCAAGGGTTTTGCATCAAGGAAGAAAGAGGTCACCATCTCTCTCTACTCTTCCCTCATTAGGCCAGTCATCAAGTATAATGCCCCATTTGGCATGTACCTCACTAGACACATGCAACAGCTGGCAAGGCCACAAAAGTACCTCACAAAGAGGAACCTAGGCCTTAAACACATGTCCTATATGGACAGACTCAAAAAACTCCAGTTATTCTCTGTCTCATATCATCTGCTAAGAGGCGATCTCTGCTTGACTTACAAAGCCATGTCTGACCCAGCTCTGCTAGAAATTCTACATCTAAAGAAATCCCAATCCCTCCACACCACACACTCCAGAGACCTCAACCTCATTACCACAATCAACAGAATATGCTGGAGGGACAGGTTCATAACCCAGGGACTGCCCGTGCTCTGGAATAGACTTCCCATACATGTCAAGCAGAGCACTTTACTGGCCCTCTTCAAGAGAAATCTTGATGAGTGGATGGGAAATCGAAAATTCACCCCAGGGATCATGCCAGTGGCTCTACTTGATAGAGGTACTGGGAACTAATGTCGGGTGGCACAATGCCAGGGCACTTCTATGGGCTAGGCTTGTAAAAGCTCCAGGGCCATTAGCCTCGTATGCACCTATGAACCTATAAACAGGTTTCCCCAAATTAGAAGTATGACTAATCAACTCTCAGCTAATATTTAACCCTAACAGAGCAAAATTAATCCTGCTCATCACGTCTTCTTTGCTAGCATACATACCACAATTATCCATAACTCTCTCTCTCTATCTCTCTTTCAGCTTTTCATGGTTAGGGGTCACCACAGTGGATCACCTTGTCCGCTCACTACCAGAAACAAAAACTTCATGTTGTTGTTGATCTTCTTCTTTTGGCTTTTCCGGGATTAGGGGTCGCCACAGGGGAACTCCGGTCCGCTAATTATTGGCAGTAGAATTTTACGGAGCTGAGGTGCCAGCCCGATGCCCAAACTTCAATGAAGGCATGCCCATTTACACAAATCTTCTTGGTGTTGCCATAGACTATCACTTTAAACATGAACAGCATATTAATTCTCTAATGTCTAAAATTAACCAGAATCAGGGAATGTTGTACAGAAATGAACCCTATCTAATCTACCAAGCCCAGCTACTAGCTGCACAATCCCACTTTCTAGTTACTTTATACTTTCCCTGTGCTAATGACTTACAAATGTCAAATCTAAATAAAGCAAGAAAGATGTTAAAATAAATGTTTGCTAGCAGCCAGGCATCAGGGTTCACCAATGCTTTGCCCTGATGTCCTTTCAGTGGCTTAAACTTCACAATATGTTGAAGTATTGCCAAACCAAAATTGTCCAGGGCATTTTAAACTATCCCAATAAATGTACAAATATACATTATCAACAAATACACTTGTAAAAGAAGTCTTTGATCCCAAGACTAAAATCTAATGACCACAACTAACTAAAATAGCTTTCATGAAGAAGCATTATACTCCATACCTGTAGCAAAACTATGCAACCCTATCCCATTAGAGATCAGAGAAAACAAAACACTAAATGCTTTTACAACTACCTAAAGAATCATCTCACGGTCACAACATACTATTCACGTTTGGCACTTAGAAGCAAATTTTATTACATAAAGTCAATGAAGCATAAAACACTGAACTAGTGCCTCAGCTTATGCCTGCTAGGTTCAAAATTTTGTAAAACACTCAAACAAATATATATACCAAAGCCAATTAGTTAATTCATTGTTCAATTATTCAATTACCATTCTAAAGCTTTTAAAGAGCCAAAAAACAAAAGAAAGAATATAAGGTGAAGGACCAGATGAGAAGGCAAAAAATGTGGAAAAAGCATAAATATAGTTGCAAGTATAGAAAACTTCTGGAAGAACCTCATGTCGATTAGGAATGAATGCAGGAATGGTTAAGGAGAGGTGAATTTAAACCAAAAGATGAAAAGTTAACATTGGCGGCCCAAGATAATGGGCTACATACACATTGGTTTGCAAAGTCATTGAACATGTGGGGGAAACAGATAAATGTAGGTTATGTAAAACAGAATTGAAAACTGTTGCACACCTTGTTGCTAGTTGTGACATACTAATGGCAGAATGACTGTATACTGAAAGGTATAATAATGTGATGAGACTGTTGCACTGGGGATTGTGCAAACATTATGGTATTGAAATGGCTGAAAAACACTGGAAATATGAGCCACAAATCAACATAGAAAATGATGAAGTCTATATCACATGGGATCATCCATTGCCAACAGTTCAAAAGATAGATGCTAGAAAACCAGATATAGTGGTCTAAAAAAAGAAGACAAAAGTAGCACTGATCATTGAAATAACCACACCCAGTGACTACAGTGTCCTGCATACAGAGAGACACAAAGTCATAAAATATCAGGATTTGCAAGCAAAAATGAGAGCAATGTGGAAGAAAGATACCTAGACAGTTCCAATAGTAGTAGGAGCAATGGGTCTTATAAAAAAGATTCTGCGCTCCTATTTAAATATGCTACCAATACATGTAACTCCATACAAATTGCAGAAGGAGTCATTACTGGGCACATTGCGGGTGGTGCAAAGAGCACTTTTGGCTTGACATCAAAGAGTGAAACAATACTAATTTCATGAACCTTAATCATACTTTGACTTAGGAACAGGGTCCATTCCTGTCATTGTATTAGAAACCCAAAAGATTTGGAGAAATTAAAAAGTCAAAAACACAATATCTACAAAATATACAGATACTGCAGAATATATATTACTAATACTATTATTCAAAAGGTTTCAAAACACATGCTAATCATAAATTAATCAATTAATGCATTCAGCTTTACATTACATACAATTCTATCAAATTAAATATTTCATAAGACATTCATTTTTATGTCCCGCTGGTTGTAATGTATCATATGTAAAAATAAACCATGCTTCTTTCTGCAATAAAATATCAGAATTATTTAAATACAACTCGAAATTGTTTAATACATAATAAAAAAATTAACATATATATATATATATATATATATATATATATATATATATATATATACACACACACTGTATTAGATGATTAATTTATGATTAGTATGTGTTTTGAAACCTGTTAAAGTGGGAATAATAGTATTAATAATACTATTAATAATTGTATTATTAATATATGTTCTGTAGTGTTTTTATATTTTGCAACTATTTGTGTCTTTGCCTCTTTAAGAACTTTAGAATGGTAATTGAATAATTGAATAATAGATTAACTAATTGGCTTTGGTATATATCTGTTTGAGTGTTTTACAAAATTTTGAACCTAGAAGGTGTAAGCCGAGGTGCTAGTTCAGTGTTTTATGCCTTGTTGTCTTTATGTAATAACATTTGCTTCTAAGTGCCAAAAGTGAGTAGTATGGTATGGAAGTTTTGATATTTGGCACTAATTTTGAAAAAAATAATGTGTGTTGAAAATCATCTCATGGCCACCTGATTCTGCTTTTGCTCTTGTAAAAAAGTCAGATCTTAACATTAACTCTAAAATATAACCAGCAGAACATATAGACATGCATACAGTTTACCAACTCCTGAAGAACTATCTGCATAAAAGTTTATCTTAACTATCTTCTCTCCAACTTTTATTACCCTCACTGCTTAACTTACATTAATATTCCTACTGGTGTTTTCACATTGTAATAAACTATGCACTATCTATTTTAACTAATACCCTAATTATATTTAGTACTCTGTTTCTCTCACCGATAAATATCTCATTCCCCAAAGCATTTCTCATCAGAAATGTAAATATTCTTATACCTATACAAATTTACTTACTTCCTCTAGTAAAATGATGAATTCTTGTATAATGATACTGTCTTAAAACAAAATATACTGTACAGCACAACCGTAGCTAGAGTATCTGGCTCCCTGTAAAGAGCAAACAAATAAGCAAAAGAAAGTCCCCTCATAGCTGAGGAGAAAAAAAAAGGTCTTCTGCTATCAAGCTGTAGAAAATGTGACAAGCAGTCTGTTACAGCTAAAATCCTACACATAGCTGAAGCACTTCAATCCTAATCTCAGATGTATGAATGCTGGTACTGCAGTACCACACTGTTAGAATCTGGTGATCATGCCCTCTTACACCTTGGAAATGGGGCAGCCACTCCCTTCAGCCCATCCTAGGTGTGCCTCTGCTGTACAGTAAATGCAAATGTTTTATGCAACACAGTGCAACTTTTACATATTCACTCTGTACTGTACACTTCCTTAACATTGATGAAATGACATTGTTCTGCAAGAGACTGCACTAAAAAAGGGCAGATTAGCACTCAGTCAGACAATCCTGGTAAACAAAAAGAAATCAATCAATAAATAGTGTGTGTGTGTGTGTGTGTGTGTGTGTGTGTGTGTGTGTGTGTGTGTGTATGCTTGAATGGATGTGGGTTTTTGTGTGTGGGAGTGTCCATGCTTGACTACATATGGGTTTGTGTGTAAAATAAAGTTGAAAAAAGGAAGAAAAACAGGGTTAGCTGTAGAGACAGCATAGGGTACCAGCAAGTGGAATAATCATTGAGAATTGTGAGTCCCTACTAGGGAACACTACTAAGCCATTGTATATAATCACTTTGTTTTTATAATTGTTTTCTAACTTCTGTGTAATCTATGTAAGTTTGTCTATGTGGAGCATTTCTCCCAAGGCCTCCGCTGAAAATGGACATTCATCCAGTTGGACTATCCCGGTAAACAAATGTATCCGCTGAAAATGGACATTCATCCAGTTGGACTATCCCGGTAAACAAATGTAAAATAAAATAAAAATAAATCAGTACAAGCTGTGTGGTTACTTGCTTTTTCAGAGGAACTGTTTTGTGTTACAGATTGCAAATGGTAGAAACTCATGTATTACTCATTTACCTGGTGGAGAAGACAGCTCAGGTCTGAGCAGGAGGTCTACAGTTGAAGTTACCATACCTTTCAGATATACAAATTTCTTTAGGATGCCAGTATTTCTGCTTCATATTTTTGGCCAGTTTCCCATAAAATTTGCAATTTTCTGGCAAATCATTGAGGGTTGAAATCACTAAATAATGACAAGTATTTGAGTTTCAGACTTCATATACTTCAGAAAATGCATGTTAATGCAAAGCCATTATTGTAACAACTTTCTAAGTTTATAAGAACTATATTTAAAACCTGTCCCTAATTTTGCGCCTTTGATCCTCCCATTATTTTTGAGTTTGTCCTGAATTCTTAAAACTAGACATAGGAAGTATGGGGCTGTATTTATGAACAGTTTGTTGAATAAACTGGCATCAGCTTCTTGGAGTTAATCAGTCAGATAACCAAAGAAAGCTGAATGTACTACTGCTGCACGTGGGGGGACAATGTTCTGTTTTTATAGTTAAGAAGGACTCACACTTTCTGATAATGAAATAAATTGTTATCTGAAAGATAAATATCTCAGACACTGCCATTGTGTGGTCACAAGCAATACTCTGACTAGGCTGGAGAGTAGCGCAACTAATCAAAAAGGGAGAGAAAAATCCAGAAACAAGAGAAGAATCACAGAAGCTGAGACAGTGCCATGATTTGGAATACGAGGCTCTGTCTTGGTACAGACTAAATTATATGCACATAATAGAAGTAGGACTGGATAATTTTATCTCACATATCCAGTTTTTACTTCAAGATCTTATTGGATAGCATAACTAACATATAAGGAGAAGAGTAATACAAAGCTCTGTCACATGATATAAACAAGATGGAAGGGTAAGACAGAGGGATTTACTTAAAAGTAAACAGTAATAAAGTAAAAGAAAAAACTGATAAGGTAAGAAATGTGGTGTAAACCATTCATTTGCACAACTTGATGCCTTCTTCTCCACAGTATGAAATCTCCTCTGGTTTCCCTGGTGATAGAGAACTATTCATTTGGTAAGAGATAATCACAAGCAATATGTGAAACTTGTGGCTATGGCATTTGTAAACTGATGAAGATGTACCATGATAGGGCATACCCTCCATTAGTGGATGCTTCCAATGGAATAACATTAGTGATCCTGCAAGTGTCACATCACCGACTTTAATGATCGATGCAGGCGGATGCTAACAAAGACTATGCTGATAAAACCAGCATGCTTTTCAGTTACTACATATGACTTACAAATAATCCAAATTGACAGACAATAGGCACAGTTGTTGGATGTTCCAGATAGATGATTAAATGACTGACAGATGTATCAAACTGTCAGGTCAGACAAGGAATCTGGTAAGCATTATCACTAGTTGTAAAAGTCATTAAAAGCTTAATCCGAGCTCTTGATAGGCTTAAACAAGAAGATAATACTAAATCTATGTACAGGTTATTACTGATGATTAATTAAAGACAATAAATATAATGTAAATGTAATGATTGTTTGATGTATAATTGCCAAATGAACTTCTGGGTATAATGCAAAGATGTTTCCACCTGTATGTTTCATGGGATGGGAAACTCAGGACAAATGGAGTTTAAAAAAAGATTAGATTGTCTTGGCCTTCTCTACTACTTCAAGTATGTGACTGTCTGATGTACACTGATAAGGGCTGATTTCAAGGGAACTGAGGGGCCAGGTATCCAGCATGTCTTAGAGCAGGCAGGACTAAGCTATGAAACGAAGGACCAGGTTTAGAGAGAATATTATCTAATGCACAGCATAGCTCACATCTCTTCCATCAAAGATGACATAAGTGAGAATTCTTCCCCACCTCCCATGAACATTTCACTTATATATGCCAAATTAAAGGTTTAGAAATAATTCACAGCCATATAGCTCTGAATTTCATATGGAGAAGAGAGATTTGGACAACATGTATTGTTTTATAGTTAGACATTTTATTGTTACTACAATGGATATTTGGTAAATAAGGCACTGAATGTGTGACATTCACCTTCAACATCCAACAAAAATATTTGGCAACAAGAATCATTCCCATAAAGTCAGATGCAACTGCAAGGCATGCTCTAAGAATGAGTCTTATTTCTTTTCTAGCCATCAAGATCAAGAAAAAATAAAATTCAGCAGTACCTTACACCTGCTATTGCACAAAGGAAAATGGAAAACAATATAACATGAACTGTTCAGGTGACGTCAGTGGACTGCACTTGAGTTTCACCCTCATGATCACAGCATAACAGTCATGGGTAAATCCTGTGATGCCCACACCCAGTCATGGATTATTGCTTAAATATATATTATGCACTATTTAAAATAATATATAATACATTATGAGGGGGAATTAATAAAGCCTACACAGAATTTTTTTCTGTGTAGGCATAGTGGCACACTGCTTACATGAAAGTAAGCATGTGTGCGATCCAGTAAACAGTGCTGAGCGGTGAGCACGAGAGTGCCTACATTGGAGTATATGTGGTATGCAACCTGATAAGCAGGTGAATTGCATTCAAATGAGGGAGCTAGAGCAATCTAAGAAGCAGATAGGCAGCCCTGCAGACCCCATGTTGGTGTCCATAATGTACACGGAAAAATTCAGTTTACAGGATGTAAAAAAAAAACAACAAGGGCTGTAGAAGGGCAGGTAGATGGGCAGAAATAGTATAGCAGGCACAGATATGTGCAAACCTATCCACCATGTGTCCAAAACCATAGGAAAATAATAAAAAATATATATTTTTAATAATCAGGGTATGTTTGCGCAGCGCGTCATAGTGCTCAAACATGCTTTTATGAAAAATAAATAAATAATTGTGTAAAAAACAAAGTTATTAGTTTGTAACAGTAATGTATTATAGGACCCTGTATGGAGTATCAACAATGGTGGAATGGTTCTGTTGCTAAGGAGGCAGTGCCTGGAACCACTTGTTTCCAAGCTGTGTGCATGGATCCCCATGCAAATGAGATGGGGTTACTAAATAGCATAAATGGGTATCAGTGTCCACAGATTCCATCTGTGTAGGCACAGAACTATGTTGGTGTCCACAGAAGAGGTAGCTGACATCAAAGGGGGTTTGTTTGAGAACTTGTAAGCTCATTGGAGCTCAGCAGTGCCTGTTGGCATGGTTAGGGTTACCACCTGTCCCACTTTGCGAGGGACAGTCCCTCTTTAGGCAGTTGTGTCCTGACAAAAAAATTTAAAAATGGCAAATGTCCTTGAGATTTTAGGACAAAATTATTTCCTCTATTTTATGTAATAGTTGCATAAAACAGTTATTCTGTATCTAAAATACCTAAATGTTATAAGAAACAGAATAAATAACTAAAATGCTACAAGAATAAGCTTTTATTTAGGCAAAAAAGTTAAGTTCTAACCTTTGAAGTGACTGTGGGTATGTGTCGGCCTGTAAAATCTGATGTTTGTACCAAAAATGTCCTACTTTGGCCATTTGAAAAGGTGGCAACCCTAGGCATGGTACAGCACTCTGCTGAGCAGGGGGGTGTGTACAGTGTCTGCTAATCTTTGTTTACCTTCGTGCTATGTGTTTCATCATGTTTGAGCCTGTTTGTCTGGTGTGCCACCTTGCTGAGCATGCCCATTCATGGGGGTGTGTACACTGAGTGTTGAAGCACTGTTTAGCTTCGCTGTGCGTGTTTGCTCTGCATTCTGCAGTACTGAGTGAGGAAGAATGTTGCAAAAAAAAAAAAAAATGGCAGAGAAAGGCAATGATATCTTAATTACTGATGACCTGTGTTTCACTTAAACTAAGGCCATTCACAGTCCTTAATGATGTACTTGGAAGGTGGAATGCATCTTAGCTAGCCAATCACACAGGCTGCACCTACAGCAGAACACTGTTGCATACACGTTACAATCTGATTACAGCCCCATACTCTGCACCAGTGGAGTACACACTTGAGAGTTTTAACTGACGGGATGCTAGGGGCTGCTGTAGGTCTGCTATATCTGTATGTGCTAGATGCTGAGGTCAATGCTGTTGCTGCTGCTGCATCTGACTATAGGCCTAGACAGAGAAGGAGAAGAGTGTACAGGGCCAGGGTAACCTTCCAGGAGCTACATGAGCTGGAGATTGTAGTGCACTACAGGGTGGACAGGCACATACTACAAGAACTCACTGAGCTTTGCCGACCCCAACTCAGACCCACAGACAACAGAGGAGAACCCATCTCAGTGGAAACAAAGGTATGTGTAGCTCTTAGGATATTAGCTACAGGTACTTTCCAAAGACCAACTGGGGACATGATGGGGGTCTCACAGGCATCAGCATCGAGGGTATTCCACCAGTTCCTGGATACCATGCTACCACATGCCAGTGAGCACATTTATCCCCCCTCCCCACCCCTGAGGTGAGGGCCAGCAGTATGCAGCACTTCTACCACATAGCACACTACCCTGAGGTACTGGGTGCCATAGATTGCACTCATGTACACATCAAAGTACCACCCGGTGAGGAGGGTAGAATCTATGTCAACCACAAGGGGTATCACTCTAACAACTGCCAGGCCATGTGCAATGCCCAGGGCATTATCATGAATATGTGTGTTGGCAGCTCTGGCAGTTATCATGACTCCCATATCTGGCAAGCATCACAGCTCTACCAGATGTTTGTTAGGAGAGATATCCCACACAGCCAGTTACTGAGGGATGCTAGCTAAGCACTGGAACCATGGATGATGACACCCATCAGAAATGCATACCCGCCCACCGAAGAATGCAATAATGAGGCGCACACACACACACACACACACACACACACACACACACACACACACACACACACACACACACACACACACACACACACACATACACACATACACACACACACACAAACTAGGAACATCATAGAGCATGACTTTTGGCTGCTGAAGTCACAGTTCTGGTGTCTCAATATATCTGGTGGAGCCCTGCAGTACTCTCCAGCCACATGTGCACACATTTTCACAGTATGTGCTATGCTACACAATATGATCCTGTGGAAACAGCCGCAGCAGGATCAGCAAAGGGCAGGGATACACAGCCCCCACCAGTGCCTAAGTCATCACAGCCACACCCATAGGGGGACTCCGAGCTGGAAACCCCTGAGGTTGTCCCTGTAGGCAGACGTAGACATACCCAGTATGCCCTGGCATTGGCTAAGAGACAATGCATAGCACATGCACTAACAACCTAGGGTGCTAGGGACTAACACCTTACTCCAACTTGCATACAAATTACTGAAAACGATGCCAGCCAGACCACAGAATTGGTACCTCACCATGTATTGGCTGTGAACTGCATGCAGCAGACAGAGTCACCCTTGAACTACAGGTCTGTCAACTGCTGCATTCACAAGGTAAGTCACACATCTATTCACCACTTGTAAGGGGTAGGAGCATATTGTAGCATATGTATGGACCTACTGCATGTATGCATGAGAATATAGTTGGCTACTGTGCTACTTGGAAAGCTCTAACAGCCACTTGGGACAACAGGTACTCTGTCCTATAGCACGTGCTCCATAATGTGTACTAGGTCACATGGCTGAACATTCCACTACATTTTTCAAGGGAATGGAAAATAGCGGGGTCACACAACAGTCGCACCACTGTCTATGCTAGCAGAGCATGGGCTGGTCATCCCCTCATCACAGTACCCATACAACTGCTGTAACAGTAAATCTTCAATGATATATCAGCAGACCAGCCAATTCCAGGGCTATGACATAGAACCTGGCCACAACTTCTATGTCTCACATAATGCAGGGGTGGCAATATATGTCTGTATGCTGTTCATTGTGTGATGAATGACACAGCCCTGTCTGGCAGCCTCTGTGGCTCAGTAGACAAGGGACATTAGCATGGGTAATAGTGTTGATGGTTTGAATCTGGTATTATCCACATCTTTTGCATGTGAGGTAGTCATATGGTTGTGTCCCCACAGGCTGTCATTCCTCTCAATCTGTTACGGCATGAAAGCTGGGCAATGCCAGAGTGAGGGGACACATGGCCAAAACTAGAGACAGACAGTCAGATGTTCTGATTCACCTTGAAGGTGGCTAGTATGAAAGCAGGTTGCATCAGTACAGCATATCTGAAGGGTATAAAGTCCAACACTCAAATGTTTGTCTGTGGTGAGTTGGATTCACTGACTGTCTTATACAACATTTTACTGGAACACCACATATGTATGAAAAACAGGCCAGATATATGGGGTGAAATGCAGGACATTATGACAAAACATGTACAGTGAAAGACATACCTTCCAAATGTACAGAATTTTGCCTCATACATTTGGTCCATTGTTCATAAAATTGTGGTTTTCTGGCGAATTAGTGGCAAATCATTAAAGACTGAAGTTAGAAAATAATGACAGGCATTTCCGTGCTAGACTTCTTACCCTTCAGAAAATTCATGCTAAAGCAAAACCTGTTATTCTATCATCTTTTTAAGGTTGTAAGTGCAATTTTAAAAAATTGTCCCTATTTTTGGGCCTTTGTCCCACTTTTATTAATGGCTTTGTCCAGGTTTCTTGCTGTAAGAAGATGACAGGTATGGTGAGAGGTATGCATATTATCACCTTGTAGTATGTGTTACATCAGGTACCCCAGTCACATATTAATTACATCATGCAGCCAGGGGAATGCTGTGGACAATGTCAGGGAAGTGCTGTGCTGTGGAAACAGGTGCAGCTGCCAATGTCTGTAGCATAAAAAATCCTGGCCTGGCTTGCAGGTAGCTCTGGCCTGGAGTCACCTTGTAAGTACTGAAAGCCCTTCATGGCATGCTGTTACACTTAGCTAACTTGCGTACAATTCTGTTGCCTCTTCTTCACAAAGACCTGGTATGTGGAAATACATCAGTACTTACAGACAGCTACCTCTACATATCTGTCTGACCCTATGCTCCTCCCACACCCCTAGTGTATCTATTAGCATGTATCCTATATATATATATATATATATATATATATATATATATATATATATATATATATATATATATAGGTATCACTACATAATCTCAAAAGTCTGAAATACCGAATTCCAAACTTTTGAGACTATATAGCCAAAACCTCTATTTACCGAAAGACCAGAAGCACGAATTTCAAAATCCTGATCATCGGGAGTTTGACATTTGTGCTTCTGGTGTTGCGGTATGGTGGAAGGTAAGGTAAATATCTATGTTTAAATGTGTTGGTTAGGGGTTTAGTGTGTGTGTGTTGTGACTGTGATGTGTGTGTGCGAGGGGAATGTAGTTGTGTGTGGTGGTGTTTTGTGTGTTTGTGTATGCAGTGCGACATTAGAGTTAGAATACTTAAGTAGGAGGGTGTGGGTGGTGCAGGGGGGCTTGCCCCCCTGCTTGTCTGTAGTTTGGGTTTGTGTGTTTGTGTTCTGGGGGAAGGTGTGTGTATGTATGTGGTGTATGTTGAGTGTAGTCTTCGGTAATTTGAATTTCGTGGTTTTGTTGTTTTGGTATTTTAGTGTTTTGGGTATTTGGTCTCGGGATTTTGGGCATTGGTGGTTTTGGTTTTTGGGATTTAGTAGTGGTTCCATTTTATATATATATATATATATATATATATATATATATATATATATATATATATATACATATATATATGTACAGAGAGAGAGAGAGAGAGAGAGCTATATGTAGTACAAGGATACATAGAATTTCAACATATATCTACACACGTCATATACATAATGTGCACACACAGCAACATTTATAGTGACATCCCTGTTACACACACACACACACACACACACACACACACACACACACACACACACACACACACACATATGGATTTCCTGGCATATCCTCGGAATGCTGAGGCTATCTACACTCACATCAAAACAGTTGCCCAAAGGAATCAAACCAAAACTGCAACAATACATAATCCACTCACCCACAGACTACTGTGCCTGTGGAATGTCACCTAGTAGACAGACAGAGGTGAGCAGGTGTTGTACTGTACAGTGGTTCAATGCATGCCATGGCAGGCAATCTTGTTCCTGGCCACATGTTTGCTTATCTAACTGCAACCAGCCACATATGGACATACTGCTAACTGTGCACACATAGCAGGGATAGTGACAGGTACCCCACTCCTAGGACACTGGATATAATAACAGTACCAAGCAAAATCAGTCTGCAGGCCACACATGCTGTCTAACACAAGGCTACATTGCTTACTCCACAAGTACTGTGACTGCAATCACATACACGACAGGTGTATTCTATGGTACATGCGATAAGTACTGCAAGCTATAGTGTGTTATAGTAGATAGGTAGGGGTTCTTATCTCACATCAGGAAACTCTGTGTGTGTGTTTGTAAATGTATCCCTATACAATGCTATGGACAACCCATTTGGGCTATCCCTGTTTAATGGTTATGCATTTTATGGCCTTTTGACTAGCTTCTGGCCTCTACATTGTCCCCCTCTACAAGGCCTGCTGATGTCATCCACCTTAAGAGCACTGGCTGACACTCTCACATCCGATGAACTCTGTGGTGCATGAGATAAATGCTGCAAGCTATAGTGTGTAATAGTAGATAAGTAGGGGTTCTAATCTCACATCAGGCAACTTTGTGGGTGTGTAAATGTATCCCCATGCAACATTGCAGACAGCCTGTATGGGTTATGTCTGCGCAATGGTTATGCATTTTATGGCCCTGTGACTAGCTTCTGGAATCTACATTGCCCCCCTCTAGAAGGCCTGCTGATGTCATCCACCTTAAGAGTGGTGACTGATACTCTTATGTTTGATAAACTCTGTGGTGCGTGCAATAAATACTGCAAGCTATAGTGTGTAATTATTGATAGTAAGGGGTTCCACTGTGTGTGTGTGTGTGTGTGTGTGCGTGTGTGCGTGTGTGCGTGTGTGCGTGCATGCATGCGCGCGTGTGTGTGTGTGTGTGTGTGTGTGTGTGTGTGTGTGTGTGTGTGTGTGTGTGTGTGTGTGTGTGTGTGTGCGTGTGTATGTGTGTGTGCATGTAAATATATCCCTGTGCAGCACTGCTGTCCCTAAATTGCCCTCCTATACATTGTCATAACTAATGTCCGCCACCTGTCCGACCCGGACACATGATATTTGTAGACATGGCAACACCATTACCACATCTTCTAGATTTGTTCGTTCAGATAACCCAGGTGACATGTGGCCTGGGTAGCAGACCTTATCACAAACTATAAATACATGAATACGCTGAATGCCCCCATTGTCCCAGACAGACTGTTCTACACATACTGCATACATCTTGGGTGCCATGCATGTATACTGCCATATCTTGCTGATGTTACATTTCTGCTGTGCTGTCATGTCATCCCGTGCCACTGTATAACCACCATGTGTCCATAGTGTATTTCCTCAGACTCCTGGAACAGAAACATATGCAGGTCCATAACACAACTGTCATTTTGTAACACTACTGCCAATCCAACATCATGCAGCAAAGATACACAAAGTGTGCTGTGTAGTCATGACATATGCCAGCATACAGTACCTGTAGTGACCTACAACAAGTGGCATAGTAAAACAATACTGCACTACACAAGTACATGTCAAGTGATATAGACACCCTATGCATCTGACACATAATAGGATTGCCCTGCATTGATAGTATGGATGGCAAGGATGTGGCACAGTGATCATCACATGCACTGGGTGTGGTGTGGGAGTACCAGACACCTAGGCTGTGCCAAACAGTTGACAGCATGTATGTGCATCTGTAGGTGATGTGCATGTGACAGTGGTGTTTGAGTGTGTGCATGTACACAGTCACACAGTCAAGCCCAATGCTAGCCCTACACATGTTTATGTTGGACAGCTGTGGACCCTCTATGGTAGAGTGGCACTTCACTGTCTCTGGCCATAAATATGGGAACTGGCTCTGCCAGGAGTAACATTGGCTCCACCATACCCAGGGTCAGATGCAGTGCTAGTACTTGATGGTGGCTGCAAAATGCTGGGTCTGTGCCCCCCACGGGACCACACAGGACCACATGCCCATGGCCTGCCACATCATGGTGTGAACAGCACACTTCCCTCTGTAGCGCTGGAGGTACTGCCACTATGGGAGTGTGACTGTGCATGGCCACATGGACTCTCAGCAGATGGTGTTGCTGCCCTACATCCATGTGTCTGACATCCATCTCCCACCAGATGTTCCAGCACAGACAATGTGCAATCCAAGACAGACACTGTTTCAGCCCACCATCTGTCTACTGCATCAGTGGACTGTTCCAGGGTGTCCCCAATGCACTGGAGGTGCTTACAGATGTCAGACTGTGTTGGGCCCATAACCCTAAGCACCTGCCTGGTGTTGCATTCAGAATGTGCTTGCTCCTCAATGATGGCACAAAACATGTGCCAAGTGACCCGCGATGTGACACCTACACCAGGTGTTGGATGGACAGCAGTCCACTTATGAGCACCCCTGTCAATCTGCCTGTGTGATACCTCACCAGCTCCCTGGCTATGGGCTGTGTCCGCACTCACTGACTTCATAGTTGCCACACTGCCCTGTTCAATGTGGGCACCCTCTGACTGTCCAATATCTGTGGCATCTGGGGACTGGGTATGTGTGGGCATACTGACTGTGTGCAGTGACAATGGGGGTAGAAGAAGGATGTCAATCTCTGTGACAAATTTAACATCCGACAACCCCACCTGTGCCTCACTATGGCCACCATCATCATCATCTGACCCCAAGGAGATGCTGACATCAGGTTGTGAGGGGAACAGATTCCAATCCCCCCCCAGTCACCTGTGAAAACCAAGACAACAGCAGTACATTACTACCTGCACTTTTATGTATGGTAATCCACACAGACTAATACAAATGAGGATCCACAACTGCATTACCAGTCGCACATCTTTTCAGCTCCACTCTCATGCACAACAGACAACCCCATATCAAAATACACAGGCAAGTCAAGCTCTTTAAAACATGCACGTCAGCCACATCCGGATAAAGTTGGCAGTACAATCTGCCTGTAAGGTATGAAATATGACACTATATGTGATAGACATTCACATAAAGCACAGTACACCTATCTTGAGAATGATATGCCAGTACTAGTGTCACTGCCTCTGGTATGTAGCATCTCCCTTTTCTGTTTGAACAGGTATCTTGGAGTAATTGCCTCATGTATACCAGGCTGTGTAGCTGCTCATAACTATAAGTGCAGGCGTGTCGATGGTCGTTCAAGTACACACCTGTGACTAACCAATCTAAGAACCGTAGTTATCTGTTCCAGAATGGAACATAGAAATATTCTTCACTGGCTAAGCATAACATTTGCACATAAGGCAATATGGCAGCCCTTAACTTTCATAGGATATATATGATCCATAAAAAAGTGTATCACACTTACCAGGTACAGGACCATGAACTTGGGCCACTCCTGATGGACCTATTAAAAGGTGAGTGAAAGGTATTGTCAGTACCACCAAATGTTGCAGCACTACAAGGTAATATATGCATATATCCACATGTACAGTGGCTACCGTGATACTGGCTGTATTACTGACATTCTGAATATATGTGCAGAACTGTGCATGTACCCTAACTCAACCCCCCCCACCAATGCAAATAGACCTAACACCCATGTACAGGTAGATACACCCTGTCAAAATGACTGATACAGTATTACACTGGTAAACACATTACGCTTACCTGGACACTTCTCTGCTGTGGACACTGTAGCACCCACCTCCATGATGTATGTTGTGATGGATGCCTGGGAGCTGTTGTGTGTTGCTAGGTTTTCCAGGGATTCCTCTGCGGCTGTGAGTGGATATTCTGTCTCAGGCCCTCCACCATTGACGGTATAATCCCTGGCAACATCAGCTACCTTTTGTTGTGCAGCATTCAGTATTTCTGTGGCCCAATGTCAGACCTGCACATAGGTCCTGTTCTGTCGGCCAGCCTAATTGACATCCAGCACAAGATCTGTCCACAATGCTGCCCACTGCTTCTAATTATGCCTCCCCCTGGACAACAAGAGCTGATGGTGCTGTCTCAGTCCATCAACTGTCATGTCATTCTCCACATCTGAGAAGGGGGCATGTCTTCAGCTGCACATGGTCTCTAAAATACAACAAAAGGGGAACACATTACAGGACCAGCTATATGGACATCCAGTATATACAGATTCAGCACACCTATAATGGCCTGTACTATCCACTGCTCCTTCACACATCATACCTCACAGTCTGCCAACACTCTATGTGTGTGGATACCACCGAGATAGTAGCAGTACTGTGGTATGCCCCTGTGTGCCATGACAGATTCTGCTGTATGTTCCAACACCCAGCAATGCAGTACTGTGGTGTGTCCCCTATGGGAAAACTCCCACTAATATATATCATATGGCCACTGCCAGACAATTAACAGTGTGCTATTACAACTGTATGGGGTCAGTCCAGCAGCACCAGTGTGCCACAATGACAGAAAGCAGTGTAAACCTGCTGTACTATATGTTCCCTGTAAGCATCATACTCTCAACTATACAGATGTTGGTAGACTATCACAATGTTTGCCTCATAGTTTTGGTCATTTTCACACAAACTTGTAGATCTCTGACAAATATTTAAACACTGTTACTGAGTCTGAGCCTCTGTTCCCCCATAAATTATGGATTTGTCCTGGTTTCAAGCTGTAAGAGGTTGATAGGTATATTAGCCATGGCTGTCAACCAAACCGGGACCTATGTCAACAGAAAGAGGGACTAAGCCAGAGAACATCAGGGACATTCAGGGACACTTTTAAAATATTAGAACTATGTATGTGAGACAGTGACTGAATGAGGGGGCTGAATTACAGTGCATCATTTGAAGTTACAGGAGTGTACACCCTTACACATTGTCACTATGTATTATGTGTAATCCACTACCTTTCCTACAACAGCCAACCATTATAGGAGGGATTGACAGGGACAGAGTTGAGATGTGATTAAAACTCAGGGACAGTTGAGAGGCATGCCTGTAGGTGTAGGACAACACAGTATCACTGACACATCATTACTATAGATCTAAGACAGCGTAATTGTTGTAATGTTTATTCTCTATACCTCCATCCTCCCACCCACATCCTGTTATATGGAGAAATCTATTACATACCTGCTGGAGTGCAATACTCCTTTTTTGAACTTTGTTTCTGTTATACTTTTTGAAATCTGCTCTTCATGTGAGTGAAATCTCATACAACACTGTTCCGCATAAGCAGCTCCTTGCCTTTTTAAGGTAATGCTGATTAGCAGGTAATTTCCTCTGCACCAATCTGTGGCTTAGAATTGCTAATTGCAGCCAAAACAGCTGAATTGCAATATCTGCCACCACAGTGCAATATAAGGCCTGCATGTAGACCTAGCTCCCTTTCTTAGTTGTTCAGAGGGACATCACTGAGGTGTGGAGAGTACAGCATTGCAGAGGGTAGGTACCATAACTGTCAACTGTACAGATTTATGGAGTATATCCACATATTTGCCTCAGATGTGTAGTAGGTGTCCTATGACATAGTGGTGATCTGGGAGTTTACTTGCAAACATTGTGGGTTGAGGTCAGTAAAGAAAGAGACACACTTGAGTGTCAGACTTCATACCTGTCAGAATATCCATGCTATCAACCTACTATCTTTGTAGAGTCAAACTATTACATATGTCCCTATCTGTGGGCCTTAGCACCCCCTAATTACATGTGGTTGTGTCCAGATCCCTTATTCTAGGGGATTGGGAGGTATGGTAGGTCTGTAACAGCTACCTTTACATACAGCTGTGTATGCTACAGGCTGCAGCTGCTACTGCAGCAGCCTAGCACACACAGGGGGGAGTGTGGACACTTTTGAGGATAGCAAGCTTTATGTGTAACTGTAGCAGCTGTGTCAGACTTGTTGTTACTACAGAGCCAGGGTAAGGGCACCCTGTACAGTCCAATTGAGGCATGTGACTAAAGTACGTCTGTTAAGCAACAGTGCTAATAACAGTAGGCAACATATAGTTAGGCTATACAGACATGTGTAATGTTTCCCTACATGAAGGCCTCTGACTTGCAAAAATGGGTAGCAGTTCATTAACTAGCAGTAACCTGTGCGGAACAGGACTGCATGACTCAGTCATTACTTACTGCCTTTACAGTAATGTAATTGAATTGCTAGACAAAACTGGATTTGCACCCAGGACTGTGCGACAAAGTGTACTGCATGCAAGGCATTTAACAGACTGCATCACTGAATCAATGCAAAATCACGTGTATTTGCAAGATATATGTTCACATACACAGGCTGTGAGAAACATTTCTAAATCCATCAGTATGTGCATGGATTTATATGGCTGTATTTCTGCACCAAGGTCCCATTTGTGCATGCACTTTGCCATTGCTGCCTTAGCAGGTGTCTTTCCACAAGCTGTTGATAAAAGGGCATATATACCTGCTATTACAGGCCTCACTTACTTACATCCATTATTATGTCTTTGGCTGTCTACTGGTGTATTACTGCAGCATAGTCCAAGGTACACTCCCATTTTCCCCATTAGTTTTTATTTCAGTTACATGCCTAATGACTGTAAATGGCAATCAGTATATTTTGCTGGAAACACCTATTTTACATCAGATCTGTGTGGCCTGGTGGGTTAATGCAGTGGGCAGTAGGTGAAAGGGGCCTGGGTCTGAAACTTGGCAGAAGTGTTAATTTTGTACATGGGTCAAATAGTGTAATAAGCATATTTATCATTAAGGCTAATTTAACTCATTATAGCCGAGTGACGTCTCCAGGTGTTTCTGCAGTTACCTCATACTGCTCCTCTAGGCGTCAAATATTGCCTGTTCAAATTTGCATTAATAATTCCAAAACCATGCTACATACAAAGTATCAGAATATTTTATCTTGAAGTATACATGTTGGCAACCACAACTGCATTGATATATGACCTCTGTCTGTGACTATTTGTTAGTTCTGTAAGTAGGGTTGCCACCTTTTCAAATGGCCAAAGTGGGACATTTTTGGTACAAACATCAGATTTTACAGGCCGACACATACCCACGGTCAGTACAAAGGATAGAACTTAACTTATTTGCCTAAATAAAAGCTTATTCTTGTTGCATTTTACTTGCTTATTCTGTTTTTTATAACATTTAGGTATTTTAGATACAGAATAACTGTTTTATGCAACTATTACATAAAATATAGGAAATAATTTTGTCCTAGAATCACAGAACATTTGCCATTTTTACAATTTTTTTGTCAGGACACAACTGCCCAAAGAGGGACTGTCCCTTGCAAAGTGGGACAGGTGGTAACCCTATCTGTAAGGTGATAACTTAATTTTTTAAAGGCTGAAGCCACACCCACTGGGAGTTAAAGGTACACACTCGAAACAGCTCTGCTGGAGGGAATGAGTTAAGCATAACTAAGAAACGTGATGCGGCACTGCACCCTTTCGCTTACCTCTGCACAAACCCGCACTAAAATATATAAAGAAAAGAAAAAAGGGGTGATAGAAAAGTGGTGAAATGGGGGAAAGCAGGGGGAAAAACATAGTTAAAGGCAGTTAGGAATGTGCAGGAAGGGTGTAAGAAAGACCCATAGCTATCCATATCCTGTACAGCAACAGCTGTGCATTTGACAGACTTTGTAAATTAGTTTGGACTCTCAAATCCAGGGAGAGGGGTGAGGACAACATAACTGTGTTGTCAAGGAAATTAGACCAGATTAGTAGTGTCCAGTGGACACGTGCGACATGGAGACCTATGTATGGGACGATTTTTTTTTTTTTTTTTGGGACAGATACCCATTTTGTTTTTTTAAGGTGAGAGTGGAATGTAGGGGAAGGGACATAGGTAAATGTGGGGAGGTAAGTTGGGAAGGAGAGGAAGTGTTCACAGACAAACAAGACAGATAAGAAGCAGACAGAGGTGGTATGTGACACATGATGGGGATAAACACCTTGGATGGGGAGGGTGCTGTGGAACCAAGTTGCTCATTTTTTTATTTATTTTTTTATTTTATTTTACATTTGTTGACCGGGCTAGTCTAGCTGGACATATATCCGTTTACAGTAGAGGCCCGGGGAGAAAAGCTCCAGTATAGATAAAATTACAGTGATTTATAACAATTTTCTTAATAGATTTATACAAGGTACAAGAGAGGATATCTATAACATTTAAAAAAATATTAAGTCAAGTTATACAGCAAAAAATAAGAACTACATACTAAAGTTAATAAGAAATATAGGCATCCCTTAGGATTCAACTCTCAACACCAGAAAGCTTCAGGTAGGGCCAGTAAGGGGACAGGAAGGAAAAGTAATAAGGCGTATTGAGACATACTTTCAATCAGGATTGGTACAGGGACATAGCCATTGAGAAGTAAGATGTGCTTTGATTTGTCTTTTGAACAGAGAGGTGGACTGTAGAGTAGCTATTTCTTGAGGGATTAGATTCCAGTGTTTCCCTATGGAATTTGAAAATAGTGCATCCCCAGCTTTATTATATGATTTAGTTATGGATACTAGAAACTTGTTGGCGGAACGAAGTGTGTTTAGGTTCTTATATGGAGAAATAAGTCTAGCCAGGCTTGGAGTATTTTCAGGGAAATGAAGAGTTTTATGAATGATAAGTAGTTGTTGGTAAAGTAGGTGGTTATTTAGTTCTAGCCAATTTAGTTGTTTCAGGTTATAACAGTGGTGAGTCCTATGGGGAGTTGCATTAATGAATCTAGCTATACTGTTATAACAGGTTGAGAGTTTATTGATGTTATTTTTAGATAGTGTGGTATATATAGCCGAAGCATAAAAAAGGGTGGAGAGCAGGTGGGTCTGTGCAATGGTTTTTCTAGCTGCTGGGGTAAGGAAGGGTTTAATTCTGTAGAGTGTCCCAATTTTTTTATTAACAGCTTTAATAGTACTATTAATTTGGTCATCAAAGTTAAGATGGTTGTCAATGGTTACACCTAATAGTCGAGTGGTATTGTCAGGGTTAATGCAGGTAGAATTATCTGAGGTGATAGTAAAGAGAGGTGTAGGAGATTTGTTAGTAGGAGTAAAGAGAAGAAGCTTTGTTTTTTTGGGATTAAGGAGGAGGCAGTGCTGCATAAACCATTTTTCAACGTTATGAAAGGTTGTTTGGGTGATGGACTGGAGCGAGGGAATATTTATGGCAGAGCAGATCAGTGTCGAGTCATCTGCATATTGGATGCAGGTTGCTTGTGGTACGTTCAAATATAGGTCATTAATAAATACTGAAAAAAGAAGGGGTCCAAGGATAGATCCTTGTGGAACACCAACATTTACTGGGAGTAAAGATGAAAGGTTGTTTTCCCAAAGAACTGCTTGTTGTCTGTTTTCAAGATAGCTTCTAAACCACTGTAAAGTATGTGAACTTAAGGCGAGGTTGTTAAGTTTTTCAAGGAGTATGTTATGGTTAACCATATCAAAAGCTTTTGATAGATCTATAAATAGAGCAGATGAGAGAAGGTTACTGTTTCGATTTCTATTTATGGAGTCAGCAAAGGACAGAAGGGCAGTTGTAGTACTGTGATGGGGCCTGAAACCATGTTGACAGTCAGCTAGAAGGTTGTTTTGAAGAAGGTAGTTAAGAAATTGTTTGTGTATACACCTTTCCATTATCTTAGCTAATGGGGACAGTAAGGCAATAGGACGATAATTGGATAATTCAGAAGAAGGGCCCCCTTTATGAAGGGGAATTATGTGAGATATCTTCCAAACTGAAGGGATTTTCCTTTCAGAGATGGTCCTATTTATCAGAATAGATATTGGGTGATAGATAGCTTTTGCAGCAATTTGTAAGTATTCAGAAGGGAGTTGGTCAGCCGATGGGGTGCACGGTTTTAGTTTTAAGAGAAGCTTATATATGATAGAAGAAGAGACAGGTTGGATTTGAAAGACATTAGTAGAGGCTGGAGAGGTATCATGTGAGGATGCAGTAGGAGTTGGTAGTGAGTTTGCTAGTGTTAGAATGGCTTCTGTAAAGTAGTTATTAAAGGCATATGGGATCTGAGTAGAGGTATTGGGGTTAAATCCTGTGGGGTTAGGAGTAGTAGAATGTCCTGGTTTAAGAAGGTTATTAATACCTGACCAAAATTTTTGAGGGGTATTTTGTGTAGTTTCTTGAAGGTGAAGATAAAATTCCTTTTTGTCTCTAAGAGTGTCTTTCTTGGTAGTATTTCTTAACTGTTTGTAGAGGAGATGGTCAGATGGAGATTTGGTAGCTTTCCATTTAGCCCAGGTTTTATTTCTAAGGATCATTTTTTCTTTTGTTTGCTTAGTTAGCCAAGGGCAGTTTTGGCTCTTATCCTAGTAGAGTGGAATGGAGCATGATAGTCAAGGATTTGCAGAAACTTTGTGTTAAAATAGGTAACTGCTTCATTAAGTTCAAGGTGTGATAAAGGTGACCAGTCACATGCCTGTAATTCAGTAAGGAAGTTATCAGGGTTGAAAAATCTTTTTGAGCGGCATCTTCTAAGTTTATGCATATTAGGAATATTTAGTTTTTGTCTGATCACATATGTAAGTGTGTGTTCACTAATACTATCAGGAAGTGTACCTGGAGTATAGTTACTGGGGGCGTTATTAATTAGAATCCAGTCCAAAATTGTTTCTTTCTTATTTGGTTTATGGATTCTAGTTGTAGTTGTTATTAATTGAGAGTAACCATGGAGATTAATGTGGTTAGTAGGTTGCTGGGCTGCACAGCTTTTCCAATCAATGTTGAAATCACCAAGTATTATGGTTTCTTGGGGTAGTTGGTTGGACAGAGAACTGAGTAGGTTTTCTAGCGTTTGGGTATTATTGCCAGGGGGAAGGTACATACATATTAGATAGATTGCTTTATTGTTGTTTATCTGTAGCTTGATTGATAAAATTTCTGATTTTGGGCTTGTTAATGGAAGTTCCTTAAACTGGGTAATTTGTAGGTTGGATTTATAAATAATGGCTATACCACCTTTCTTCTTTATTCGGTCATTTCTAAGTATGTTATAGCCAGGAGGGGTGATTTCCTGGTCTAGAGTAGAGGGTTTTAGCCATGTTTCTGTTACACATAATATATCGAATGAATGCAAGTAAAGGAGGGCATGAAGATGGTGGATTTTGTTGTTTATACTTCTGATGTTGATATGAGCTATTAGAAGGGAATTGTTAGCTCTAGAACCTGATGCAAGAAGAGGAGAAGAGTTTAAGTTTTGGTTGTGATTGCTTAGGGTAGAAGGACCAGGATTAGGATGAATGTCACCATGTAAGAGGAGTTGATGATGGGGAGATGATAGTACTTTAAGAAGTTTGAGGCAAATATTAAGAAATCTTTTGTTAAAGTTGAGGGTTATGTGAGAAACCCTATGATATTTTGGCAGTAGATAGTTGGAAGAACAGGTAATGTTACTATGTTTAAGGGAGCTGAAGCTAGCTGAAGGTAAAGTTTGGTTTAGGTGAAGGTTTTGTTCATAGAAAGTGTTAATTTGCAAAGAGGTGATATAGTATGATAAAGAAAGAGAGGCTAAAGTAATAGTGGAGAGTAGAGCATAGATGAGAAAGGCTTTTAAAGTTGGAGACATAGTAGTGAGGAGATGAAGGCCTAGGGTAAGTTGTTAAGAAAAAATAGTTAAGTAGAAGTAGCTCAGCAATACTGTATGAAGAAGGGATACAAGGAGAATATGTATATGGAGATTGAGATAGGGGATAGTCAGTGTTAGTCAGGTAATGAGTACTTATTAGATAGATAGTAGATAGGATGTAATATAAGGTAGGGTATCAAAGAGTTATGTGGGAGGAGGATTGTGGAGATAAGGTTAAGTAGTGGTAAAAGTAGTTTTAAAGGAATAGTGTTATAGTTAGAAGTCAAAATGATGGGAGGATATGATGTAGTGGAGGGGAAGGGGAAGAGAAATAAAGGTTATGGGGAGGTCTAGTATGGAGGAAGGAGATTGGCTTAGAGGATAGGGGGATTGTTTAGTGAGGTATAAGTTGAGGACCCCTGGGGGTGGGTGGGAATTGGGGGTAGGGAGGGGAGCGTAGCGGGGCAGACACACTTAGTGTGAGAGCAGGGGAGAGGAGTGGAGAAACAATCAGAAAGAAGCTATCCTAGGGGAGTGGGTCTGGATACTAGGAGGTAGGTAGGTTAACTAGAGGCAGGGGGACAAGGAATAGATGAAGCTCAGGAGAAACAGTTCTCTGAAAAGTTACAAGGGAGGCAAGAGAGTAGTGAAGATGTTAACGGAGAACACAGGGACAGAGAGAACTAACAGTAGGAGGTAGGTAAAGGCCAGAAGAACTACAAGGAAACTAGTCAGTCAGGAGAGACACTGTTAACATGAGGTGTGGGAAATAAGAAGAGAAACTGGGATATTGTCAAGAGAGAGAGAGACAGTATTTTAGGTAGGAGAAGGGGAAAGGAAGTGAGTACTGGAGTCACAAATTGGTTTGTGGGTAGTGCAGTAAATATACTAATCAGCAGAAGAGAGGAGATAGAGTGAGGGATCAAGCAGTCTAGCAAACAGGGGGGGGGTTGGCTGCTGACGGAGACTGGCAGAAATCTAGTTTCTATATCAGGAGAGAATACCCAGAAATAACATCAATGGCACTATTGTAAGAAAAAATATCAAGGAAACATACAGTATAACGTAGGTTTGGTTTAGTCCAGGTTAAAATTGTCCAGTATATAAAGTGAACCAAGGGGAAAATGACCCAGGCAGGTAGTGGAGGGTGGAAGTTGCAGCTTTAAGAGTCCACACGGAGCACTTTCTGGAGTTGAGAGGGGAATAATTACCCTAAACCAGCTAGAAAGAGATAGAGAAAAGACAAAAATCAGTTTGATTACAAATTGCAATTAGGATAATCAGGCTAGTCCAAACAAAAGAAGTTGCATTTCAATACAAAACATCTATGCAAAAGAAAGGTACAGACATCTAGGCAGCTTAAATACAGAATAAGATATATGTCCTTAGGATGCACAAATAAGCAGCTTAGGAGCTGATTATAGTCTCTATATCACAACAGTAATCATCAGTAGCAGTCTATGACAGCATATCAGTACATACCATGGGTAAAAACAACAAACTTAGTACATGAAAGTGGTTGCATTTAAACTACACTATTCAGTACATCCCAGGCAGATACCCTCATTATCAAACCATAAATACGTAGGGGGATTAAGGTATACCTTTAAATTACAGCACAGTCCAAGAAAACACTAAAAGGCTGAAAAGACCTATATTCTCAAGTCCAAGGGAAAGAAAAAAACGATGTTGCCAATAGTTTAAGAAGCTAAAAGTTCATCAAACTCAAAGAAAAATAGAAGCAACTACAGAGGCAAAATAAGTCAAAACTATACCCCTGACCACTGAATAAAGCTACCAAATCACTAAACATAGCCTAGCATTCATAGGGTAGCAAAATACTTTATTCGTTAGCCATACAGTAAATGCGCGGGGTTTTACATACTCAATTGCAGATTCCCCAAACACGTGGAACCAGTATACCAACACAATAGTATTAGAAAGTAAACTCCAACTATATAACAAACAAAGCCCTAAAAAAGATATCACCAACAATATCTCATGCCTCCAGATGGCAGGAATGTGACTCATGTCCCCACCCATGGGACAGTTGATACTGCTCCTTTACTGCCCCGAGGGTAGTTGTGCTGGAGGCTGGGCACCAGAGCGAGCCTGCCCCACCAAGTTGGCCAGCGTGCTCTCAATCTGGCACAGGCAGCATTTATAGCTCTGATGAACAATCCTGTGCACCATGACTGGCAGTTTAATCCTGGGTGACTGCAGCCCCACTGCCACCGGTCCCAGGGGGAGGCTAGGCCCCATCCCCTGAGGCGGTCCCACCCAACACTGCAGGTGGTGCAGGGGCAGCAGTGGGAGCACCACCAATATGGGTGCCAAACATGCTAGGAACTGGTGCCACAGCCAGTTGAAGCAAGGTAGGCGGATCACAAGGATCCAGCTTACCCTGGCATGCTGTGGTAATAGAGGTATAGCAATAAGTATAGGTTAGTTATTAACAAAACATTGTTAGTAATAACAACATGGCAGAACATTGGAAATAACACAATTACATACCAATGCAAATTATGTGAAACCAACAGTCAATAACAGAACAGTCAGTATAACAGCATGCTAGTAACAGTTACAGCATAAGGCTAACAAAATAGGTAATTTAACAAGATATGTTAATATGCATCCATTATAATACATAATATCACATGCTCCAAAAAACAATAAGTATAACAACATAAGTTAATAGTAAATCATAACCAATGAATAACAATAATAAATAAATGAAGATAAGGGGTGGGGAGAGAGAGAAAATCAGTCCATTAGTAACATTGATGCTTACGTCCTTGACAACAGTACTACTATCTACTCTATGGGTCTGTATTTGCTTTATGTTTACAGTGAGTATGTCTCCTGTAGCTGATGTAGCATGTACATACCTCTCAAGCTATATGCATGGGACACTATGGGCCAAAGGTAACAACTGTGAGTACACACATACACAGAACACTTGCACATCAGGTGGACCTGTATAACAATCAAGATGTTCTGTGGGCTGAAATGGTGATAATGTGCAATCTATGTATTCTCTGACATGGTATTCATATAAAAGGCAGATTATGCACTATTAATTACATAACATGAAATCATGACATTTTAGAGACATGTATGTGTACAGTACAGACACTAAACAGCCGTCATACCTTGGTTGGCAGGCATGAGAATAAAACCCAACAGCAGTGACTGCGACTGCAGCAACTTTTAGCAGTAACTTCAGGTATACAGCCACACCAGGATTACACATACTATTTCTGACTGCACATTGATGAGTTTTCACATTCTTGCTAATGGTTTTTAACAGTCTAAACACACAATTCTTTACTCATAATATGGGCTACCTCACCCATTTACCTCTAGTTCCTATGGAGAGAGACTTTGTGAGCATTACATGACTGCTATTGTAATATTTAGTGCTACCTATCACTGGACTGAGCTACAGAGTCACTGCTGATTACTGACTGATTGATATTTGCCTAGAGCTTACCTGGAAACAAAATATGACCTGGCAGTACTACTACATTGTTATACTAGACTGCAGTGACAGTAGAACATACATGCATGACATAAAAGAATAATGCAGATAGTAGGTATGCTATATATATCAGTCTAAGAATGCTAGAGTACACACTTTATTGTTAGTGGGTTGAAATATCTGTGAAGACAACAAACAATATCAGATCATGGAGTGGGATATCTCTCCCATATACCTTACTTACCTGATGTTTGTGAATGACAGAGCATTATGTGAATAATATTGGCTTGGAGACAGCCTTGAATTGTACTATATGTGTTAAACAATATGACTGGCAGCCATTAGATTTTCATTCTACAGCTATTACAGTGTTATACTTGACAGCAGCACCTTACCTTACAACCTGAATGCATACAGCTCTGCTGCAATGGTTACAAGACAATCCTGATGTACATCATTTTCCATGGTGCTATTGATCTGGATTCATATTTTATTGCAGAACAGTTGGCATTATTTATTTATCTCAAAACAATTCTAATTCCACAATTATTGCACTGCAACACATTATTGTATATACTTTAATGCAGTTCCAGGTATTGCTTCATGCTTTTACTGCACAACAGTTGGCATTATTAATTTATTTCAAAACAGCTCTAATTCCACAATTATTGCACTAGACACTTTATTGTATATACTTTAATGCAGTTCCTGGTATTGTTTCATGTTTTTAGTGCACAACAGTTGCCAGTAGTCATTGCTTGCAATACAGCTCTAATTCCACATTTATTGCACTACAGAGTTTATTGAATATACTGTAATGTAGTTAATGCTTTACCCTTTTTTGCTTGTTTTACTACAGTTAGCATAATACATCCATCACCACACTCAAGATACAACCTGGACAGGCACCCAGTGTGCAGCTCAACATTGTGAGCCCTGTCCTCTGCAGCTGATGGGAGAGAAACACACCATTACGCATACCAGTTTTGCAGATTTTCAGATTAGATATTGGTGAAACAAAGGTAAAATTACTTACAACCTTGTGGGGCATTCCCTGCCTGAGCATCTTGGATCTAGGTGTCCAAGAGATCCCCCTTTCTCTGTTTCAGGTCATCATGGTGGTGACAACACTGCTCAGCTGCGCGGGGTATACCAGTAACACTGGTGAATTCTCTTGCCAGCTGATCCCAGGCCTCCACCTTGCAGTCTGAGCCCTGGAAACCTCCCTGCAGAAGCCAGTCTTTATATCTTTTTTACTAGGAATCCAACCATGACCCTGGTCTACAGAATGCCCCAGCGCTGCACCTGAAAGTGCATACCTTCACCAACACCACCCATAGTACCCTTCAGAGACAGAACTCCAATGGACTCAGCTGTATTCCCACCTATCAAGCTTAATATAGGCTGTTTTCCCACCCTTAGACATCTTTGGACAACATTCAAAAAAGAGCTGCATCTCTTAGCTCCGCATAAACCAGAGTGGCTGAGTTCAGACATGAGAAAACAGGCAGAAATTAAGTCTTAATGTAACTTAGCAGTACGCAAACCAGCCAAGCAGTGTCAAGAAGGGCATAAACATTGGCAACTGTTATAATGTTTATGCAGTGCTTAGCAGGTCTTAGCAGGTCTGAACAGAACTTAGCATAGCACAGTGGAGCTATATTTTAAATTGTTTTGCAAAATATGTATTTTAAAATTAAATATGTATTTGCCTTTAATGTATTCAATCCCTGGACCTATTACACATAGAGCCATGACTCTACCCATTAAGCTACATGGATATTCAGACATCAGGTGTACCTTTACATATAACACTGAGCTACCTATAAGCAGTGCTGAACACAGTGCTGTGCCACGCAGACATGCTCAGATATGTTTAAACATACATTTAAATAAATAATTAAATATATCAGGTTTCTATTTTACGATGATTGTACATTGTCTTTCAGCTACTTAGCATTGCTGCCCTCCAAGGCATGCTGCTCAGACATGCTTTTTTAAAAAAAAAAAAAAAAATGAAATAATAATAAAACACTTAATCTAACATAAAAGGCACAGTAGTGATGCAGGCAGTAAACACAGCACTAACCAAAATGTAGGAAACAAAGCTGAAAAAAACGCTGCTTCATGAACTTTAAAATTTGGATTTATTGAGATACAAACCGAAGACATGGTAAGCCCTTTCACCTGGATAGGCTTCTTCAGACCAAAATAACCCTCCTTCTTGTACACTCTTATATGGCAAAAACGGCACCAAAAACAAATGAAACATTAAAGGCACAGTACAACTATCATGGTGCACAACATAAATAAAGTGCTTACTCTAAAATACATTAACCATAGTAAAATAAAAACACCTATACCACTCATAAAACATGAATAGAGATGTATAAAAACAAAAAACTGCAGGAGATTGAAGTGATATGTATGACTGTACTTTTTACATATATTATGAGAGCATTTTTATGAGAGCATTTTTATGAGAGGATTTATTGTTTGTGTTGGGCAATTAGTCTGAATTTATGCAGTTATTTGTTTTTATACATCTCTATTCATGTTTTATGAGTGGTATAGGTGTTTTTATTTTACTATGGTGAATCTATTTTAGAGTAAGCACTTTATTTATTTTGTTTTTGGCAGCTTTTTTGCCATATAAGGGTGTACAGGGGGGGGGGTTATTTTGGTCTGAAGAAGCCTATCCAGGTGAAAGCGCTTACCACGTCTCCTGTTTGTATCACAATAAATCCGAATTTTAAAGTTCATGAAGCAGTGTTTTTTTCAGCTTTGTTTCTTGCATTTTGGTTAGTGCTGTGTTTACTGCCTGCATCATCACCACTGTGCCTTTTATGTTAGTTTATGTGCTTGGACTGAGTTTGGCACAGGTAGCGTTAGTCCTGTGGGGAGTGATATTTCTTGGACTTATAATAATAAAACACTACCACAGTGCAGGGAGTCTGTTACTCCTCTGTGGACATGGTTATCACTGCACCACTCCCTGCACTTATTCAGTAACCATGTTCCTTGTCTCTCCCTCTGCAAATGCCATCATTAATATGCATAGCATGCTGCCAAGGGGTAACCATGTACACAGACATGGTAACATTCCATGTAGACTGTACACTGTGCCTACACGGATTTTATTAAATCTTGGGGCAGATTTATTATACAATATGATTCCACCATGTATTGTTGACTATTGTTTTGCTGACACTTAAATTATTGCAACTGTCTCATGGTTTGGGCATATTCTTGATGTTTATAATTGCAGTACCCAGTGAGAAAATGCTTCTGAATGCTTTTGCTCTAATGCCTATTTACTTTTATTTTCTATGCAAATTTATCTTCAGAAAACATATTTAGGCAATATGACAAAACTAAATAGGCATTGGGATCCAGTAAATTCTGTGTAGACTTTGTACAAAGCTTACACTGAGTTTACATGAGTGAGTGGTGATGCGCAGTGAGCCACAGCTTTTATTATATATGCATGTCGCACACTGTGTTTAAATGTATATAAACATGTTTTTTTTTGGATGGCAACAATCTTGCCAGCCAGGAAACCATGTAAACCAACATTTATTTTATTTATTTATTTATTTATTTTACATTTGTTAACCGGGCTAGTCTAGCTGGATACATATCCTTTTTCAGTAGAGGCCCGAGGAGAAAAGCTCCAACATAATGGTTAATACAAGTCGAAAATACAAGTTAAAAAAGAGGGTACATGTTACAAATACAAGAAGAGAGAAAATTTTCATAGATGTTAAATAAGACAACAGAACAATCAGCAGGTTATACACAGTGGAGATTTCTTATATACTAAGAGTATATAGACTAATACAAGAAATAAACACGTTTACAATTTGGTTGATAGGTTTTAAACATTTAGAAGGGTTTGAGATATATATTTAGTCAGGTTCACGACATGGGCATAGCCATTGTGTCTTGAGATATTCTTTCAGGTTGTTTTTGAACTGATTGTGTGAGGTTGTAATTCTAAGGTAGTTTGGCAGGGAGTTCCACGGTTTGCCAATGGAGTTGGCAAAGAGGGCATCGCCACCTGAGTTCTTAGCTTTGATGGTTAGGATCTGAGTGCTGTTGGATGATCAAAGACAATTAAGGTTAGTGTATGGGGTCAAAATGCTAGATAGTGAGGGAGTTCTATCTG